>NW_028276236.1:0-33396 GCF_052056855.1 Sturnus vulgaris
TTGCAGCGAAGAGCTCTCCGAATTCGCCGCTAGCTCCACGGTCCTTCTAGCTGCGAGTAGCAGCGCTCGCAGTACACAGGGCTTCGCAAGGCCGAAGACCCGGAGGGACTGTTTCGCACACGAAAATGCGCCAGGACAGAGACGTGTTCTACGTTGTCCTTCTCGTCATGCAGTTTGTGCCTCTGCTGCTTCTGGCTGATAGGAATCGCTCCTGAAAGGCGAGCGAGAGCGTCCTCTCCGGGCTGCATTGCACTGAGTCGAGTGCTCGCTCGGGGCTTTTGCTCTCGGGGCCAAGGCAAGAGGGCGTGCTTGCCCGCAAGAACTGAGAACACGCTGTTAGGGCAGAGCTGCAACTGACCGCTGGAGTTTCAGCTCTCGCCGGACGCGCAGAAGGCGAAGAACGAAGCCGCTTGCGAGCGGCGCAGTGCAGCGAAGAGCGCTCTCGAATTCGCCGCTAGCTCCACGGTCCTTCTCAGCTGCGAGTAGCAGCGCTCGCAGTACACAGGGCTTCGCAAGGCCCGAAGACCCGGAGGGAAGTATCGCACCACGAAAAATGCGCCAGGACAGAGACGTGTTCTACGTTGTCCCTTCTCGTCATGCAGTTTGTGCCTCTGCTGCTTCTGCTGTTAGGAATCGCTCCTTGAAAGGCGAGCCGAGAGCGTCCTTACCGGGTGCATTGCCTGAGTCGAGTGCTCGCTCGGGGCTTTGCTCTCGGGGCCAAGGCAAGAGGGCGTGCATGCCCGCAGAACTGAGAACACGCTGTTGGCAGAGCTGAAACTGACCGCTGGAGTTCAGGCTCTCGCCGGACGGCAGAAGGCGAAGAACGAAGCCGCTTGCGAGCGGGCGCAGTGCAGCGAAGAGCTCTCCGAATTCGCCGCTAGCTCCACGGGTCCTTCTCAGCTGCGAGTAGCAGCGCTCGCAGTACACAGGGCTTCGCAAGGCCCGAAGACCCGGAGGGAAGTATGGCACACGAAAATGCGCCAGGACAGAGACGTGTTCTACGTTGTCCCTTCTCGTCATGCAGTTTGTGCCTCTGCTGCTTCTGCTGTTAGGAATCGCTCCTTGAAAGGCGAGCGAGAGCGTCCTTCCGGGTGCATTGCACTGAGTCGAGTGCTCGCTCGGGGCTTTGCTCTCAGGGGCCAAGGCAAGAGGGCGTGCTTGCCCGCAGAACTGAGAACACGCTGTTGGCCAGAGCTGCAACTGACCGCTGGAGTTCAGCTCTCGCCGGGACGGCAGAAGGCGAAGAACGAAGCCGCTTGGCGAGCGGCGCAGTGCAGCGAAGAGCTCTCCGAATTCGCCGCTAGCTCCACGGTCCTTCGTCAGCTGCGAGTAGCAGCGCTCGCAGTACACAGAGCTTCGCAAGGCCCGAAGACCCGGAGGGAAGTATGGCACACGGAAATGCGCCAGGACAGAGACGTGTTCTACGTTGTCCCTTCTCGTCATGCAGTTTGTGCCTCTGCTGCTTCTGCTGGTAGGAATCGCTCCTTGAAAGGCGAGCGAGAGCGTCCTTCCGGGTGCATTGCACTGAGTCGAGTGCTCGCTCGGGGACTTTGCTCTCGGGGCCAAGGGCAAGAGGGCGTGCTTGCCCGCAGAACTGAGCAACACGCTGTTGGGCAGAGCTGCAAACTGCACCGCAGGAGTTCAGCTCTCGCCGGACGGCAGAAGGCGAAGAACGAAGCCGCTTGCGAGCGGCGCAGTGCAGCGAAGAGCTCTCCGAATTCGCCGCTAGCTCCACGGTCCTTCTCAGCTGCGAGTAGCAGCGCTCGCAGTACACAGGGCTTCGCAAGGCCCGAAGACCCGGAGGGAAGTATCGCACACGAAAATGCGCCAGGACAGAGACGTGTTCTACGTTGTCCCTTCTCGTCATGCAGTTTGTGCCTCTGCTGCTTCTGCTGTTAGGAATCGCTCCTTGAAAGGCGAGCGGAGAGCGTCCTTCCGGGTGCATTGCACTGAGTCGAGTGCTCGCTCGGGGACTGTTGCTCTCGGGGGCCAAGGCAAGAGGGCGTGCTTGCCCGCAGAATTGAGAACACGCTGTTGGGCAGAGCTGCAACTGACCGCTGGAGTTCAGCTCTCGCCGGACGGCAGAAGGCGAAGAACGAAGCCGCTTGCGAGCGGCGCATGTGCAGCGAAGAGCTCTCCGAATTCGCAGCTAGCTCCACGGTCCTTCTCAGCTGCGAGTAGCAGCGCTCGCAGTACACAGAGCTTCGCAAGGCCCGAAAGACCCGGAGGGAAGTATCCGCACACGAAAAATGCGCCAGGACAGAGACGTGTTCTACGTTGTCCCTTCTCGTCATGCAGTTTGTGCCTCTGCTGCTTCTGCTGTTAGGAATCGCTCCTTGAAAGGCGAGCGAGAGCGTCCTTCCGGGTGCATTGCACTGCGTCGAGTGCTCGCTCGGGCTTTGCTCTCGGGGCCAAGGCAAGAGGGCGTGCTTGCCCGCAGAACTGAGAACACGCTGTTGGCAGAGCTGCAACTGACCGCTGGAGTTCAGCTCTCGCCGGACGGCAGAAGGCGAAGAACGAAGCCGCTTGCGAGCGGCGCAGTGCAGCGAAGAGCTCTCCGAATTCGCCGCTAGCTCCACGGTCCTTCTCAGCTGCGAGTAGCAGCGCTCGCAGTACACAGGGCTTCGCAAGGCCCGAAGACCCGGAGGGAAGTATCGCACACGAAAATGCGCCAGGACAGAGACGTGTTCTACGTTGTCCCTTCTCGTCATGCAGTTTGTGCCTCTGCTGCTTCTGCTGTTAGGAATCGCTCCTTGAAAGGCGAGCGAGAGCGTCCTTCCGGGTGCATTGCACTGAGTCGAGTGCTCGCTCGGGACTTTGCTCTCGGGGCCAAGGCAAGAGGGCGTGCTTGCCCGCAGAACTGAGAACACGCTGTTGGGCAGAGCTGCAACTGACCGCTGGAGTTCAGCTCTCGCCGGACGGCAGAAGGCGAAGAACGAAGCCGCTTGCGAGCGGCGCAGTGCAGCGAAGAGCTCTCCGAATTCGCCGCTAGCTCCACGGTCCTTCTCAGCTGCGAGTAGCAGCGCTCGCAGTACACAGGGCTTCGCAAGGCCCCGAAGACCCCGGAGGGAAGTATGGCACACGGAAATGCGCCAGGACAGAGACGTGTTCTACGTTGTCCCTTCTCGTCATGCAGTTTGTGCCTCTGCTGCTTCTGCTGTTAGGAATCGCTCCTTGAAAGGCGAGCGAGAGCGTCCTTCCGGGTGCATTGCACTGAGTCGAGTGCTCGCTCGGGACTTTGCTCTCGGGGCCAAGGCAAGAGGGCGTGCTTGCCCGCAGAACTGAGAACACGCTGTGGGCAGAGCTGCAACTGACCGCTGGAGTTCAGCTCTCGCCGGACGGCAGAAGGCGAAGAACGAAGCCGCTTGCGAGCGGCGCAGTGCAGCGAAGAGCTCTCCGAATTCGCCGCTAGCTCCACGGTCCTTCTCAGCTGCGAGTAGCAGCGCTCGCAGTACACAGGGCTTCGCAAGGCCCGAAGACCCGGAGGGAAGTATCGCACACGAAAATGCGCCAGGACAGAGACGTGTTCTACGTTGTCCCTTCTCGTCATGCAGTTTGTGCCTCTGCTGCTTCTGCTGTAGGTAATCGCTCCTTGAAAGGCGAGCGAGAGCGTCCTTCCGGGTGCATTGCACTGAGTCGAGTGCTCGCTCGGAGACTTTGCACTCGGGGGCCAAGGCAAGAGGGCGTGCTTGCCCGCAGAACTGAGAACACGCTGTTGGGCAGAGCTGCAACTGACCGCTGGAGTTCAGCTCTCGCCGGACGGCAGAAGGCGAAGAACGAAGCCGCTTGCGAGCGGCGCAGTGCAGCGAAGAGCTCTCCGAATTCGCCGCTAGCTCCACGGTCCTTCTCAGCTGCGAGTAGCAGCGCTCGCAGTACACAGGGCTTCGCAAGCGCCCGAAGACCCGGAGGGAAGGTATCGCACCGAAAATGCGCCAGGACAGAGACGTGTTCTACGTTGTCCCTTCTCGTCATGCAGTTTGTGCCCTCTGCTGCTTCTGCTGTAGGTAATCGCTCCTTGAAAGACGAGCGAGGAGCGTCCTTCCGGGTGCATTGCACTGAGTCGAGTGCTCGCTCGGGACTTTGCACTCGGGGCCAAGGCAAGAGGGCGTGCTTGCCCGCAGAACTGAGAACACGCTGTTGGGCAGGAGCTGCAACTGACCGCTGGAGTTCAGCTCTCGCCGGACGGCAGAAGGCGAAGAACGAAGCCGCTTGCGAGCGGCGCAGTGCAGCGAAGAGCTCTCCGAATTCGCCGCTAGCTCCACGGTCCTTCTCAGCTGCGAGTAGCAGCGCTCGCAGTACACAGAGCTTCGCAAGGCCCGAAGACCCGGAGGGAAGTATCGCACACGAACCATGCGCCAGGACAGAGACGTGTTCTAACGTTGTCCCTTCTCGTCATGCAGTTTGTGCCTCTGCTGCTTCTGCTGTTAGGAATCGCTCCTTGAAAGACGAGCAGAGAGCGTCCTTCCGGGTGCATTGCACTGAGTCGAGTGCTCGCTCGGGACTTTGCACTCGGGGCCAAGGCAAGAGGGCGTGCTTGCCCGCAGAACTGAGAAACACGCTGTTGGCAGACTGCTGCAACTGACCGCTGGAGTTCAGCTCTCGCCGGACGGCAGAAGGCGAAGAACGAAGCCGCTTGCGAGCGGCGCAGTGCAGCGAAGAGCTCTCCGAATTCGCCGCTAGCTCCACGGTCCTTCTCAGCTGCGAGTAGCAGCGCTCGCAGTACACAGAGCTTCGCAAGGCCCGAAGACCCGGAGGGAAGTTTCGCACACGAAAATGCGCCAGGACAGAGACGTGTTCTACGTTGTCCCTTCTCGTCATGCAGTTTGTGCCTCTGCTGCTTCTGCTGTTAGGAATCGCTCCTTGAAAGGCGAGCGAGAGCGTCCTTCCGGGTGCATTGCACGTGAGTCGAGTGCTCGCTCGGGGCTTTGCTCTCGGGCCAAGGCAAGAGGGCGTGCTTGCCCGCAGAACTGAGAACACGCTGTTGGGCAGAGCTGCAACTGACCGCTGGAGTTCAGCTCTCGCCGGACGGCAGAAGGCGAAGAACGAAGCCGCTTGCGAGCGGCGCAGTGCAGCGAAGAGCTCTCCGAATTCGCCGCTTAGCTCCACGGTCCTTCTCAGCTGCGAGTAGCAGCGCTCGCAGTACACAGGGCTTCGCAAGGCCCGAAGACCCGGAGGGAAGTATCGCACACGAAAATGCGCCAGGACAGAGACGTGTTCTACGCGTTGTCCCTTCTCGTCATGCAGTTTGTGCCTCTGCTGCTTCTGCTGTAGGAATCGCTCCTTGAAAGGCGAGCGAGAGCGTCCTTCCGGGTGCATTGCACTGAGTCGAGTGCTCGCTCGGGGACTTTGCTCTCGGGGCCAAGGCAAGAGGGCGTGCTTGCCCGCAGAACTGAGAACACGCTGTTGGGCAGAGCTGCAACTGACCGCTGGAGTTCAGCTCTCGCCGGACGGCAGAAGGCGAAGAACGAAGCCGCTTGCGAGCGGCGCAGTGCAGCGAAGAGCTCTCCGAATTCGCCGCTAGCTCCACGGTCCTTCTCAGCTGCGAGTAGCAGCGCTCGCTCAGTACACAGAGCTTCGCAAGGCCCGAAGACCCGGAGGGAAGTATGGCACACGGAAAATGCGCCAGGACAGAGACGTGTTCTACGTTGTCCCTTCTCGTCATGCAGTTTGTGCCTCTGCTGCTTCTGCTGTTAGGAATCGCTCCTTGAAAGGCGAGCGAGAGCGTCCTTCCGGGTGCATTGCACTGAGTCGAGTGCTCGCTCGGGACTTTGCTCTCGGGGCCAAGGCAAGAGGGCGTGCTTGCCCGCAGAACTGAGAACACGCTGTTGGGCAGAGCTGCAACTGACCGCTGGAGTTCAGCTCTCGCCGGACGGCAGAAGGCGAAGAACGAAGCCGCTTGCGAGCGGCGCAGTGCAGCGAAGAGCTCTCCGATTCGCCGCTAGCTCCACGGTCCTTCTCCGCTGCGAGTAGCAGCGCTCGCAGTACACAGAGCTTCGCAAGGCCCGAAGACCCGGAGGGAAGTATGGCACACGGAAATGCGCCAGGACAGAGACGTGTTCTACGTTGTCCCCTTCTCGTCATGCAGTTTGTGCCTCTGCTGCTTCTGCTGTTAGGAATCGCTCCTTGAAAGGCGAGCGAGAGCGTCCTTCCGGGTGCATTGCACTGAGTCGAGTGCTCGCTCGGGACTTTGCTCTCGGGGCCAAGGCAAGAGGGCGTGCTTGCCCGCAGAACTGAGAACACGCTGTTGGGCAGAGCTGCAACTGACCGCTGGAGTTCAGCTCTCGCCGGACGGCAGAAGGCGAAGAACGAAGCCGCTTGCGAGCGGCGCAGTGCAGCGAAGAGCTCTCCGAATTCGCCGCTAGCTCCACGGTCCTTCTCAGCTGCGAGTAGCAGCGCTCGCAGTACACAGAGCTTCGCAAGGCCCGAAGACCCGGAGGGAAGTATGTGCACACGGAAATGCGCCAGGACAGAGACGTGTTCTACGTTGTCCCTTCTCGTCATGCAGTTTGTGCCTCTGCTGCTTCTGCTGTTAGGAATCGCTCCTTGAAAGGCGAGCGAGAGCGTCCTTCCGGGTGCATTGCACTGAGTCGAGTGCTCGCTCGGGGACTTTGCTCTCGGGGCCAAGGCAAGAGGGCGTGCTTGCCCGCAGAACTGAGAACACGCTGTTGGGCAGAGCTGCAACTGACCGCTGGAGTTCAGCTCTCGCCGGACGGCAGAAGGCGAAGAACGAAGCCGCTTGCGAGCGGCGCAGTGCAGCGAAGAGCTCTCCGAATTCGCCGCTAGCTCCACGGTCCTTCTCAGCTGCGAGTAGCAGCGCTCGCAGTACACAGGGCTTCGCAAGGCCCGAAGACCCGGAGGGAAGTATCGCACACGAAAATGCGCCAGGACAGAGACGTGTTCTACGTTGTCCCTTCTCGTCATGCAGTTTGTGCCTCTGCTGCTTCTGCTGTTAGGAATCGCTCCTTGAAAGGCGAGCGAGAGCGTCCTTCCGGGTGCATTGCACTGAGTCGAGTGCTCGCTCGGGACTTTGCTCTCGGGGCCAAGGCAAGAGGGCGTGCTTGCCCGCAGAACTGAGAACACGCTGTTGGGCAGAGCTGCAACTGACCGCTGGAGTTCAGCTCTCGCCGGACGGCAGAAGGCGAAGAACGAAGCCGCTTGCGAGCGGCGCAGTGCAGCGAAGAGCTCTCCGAATTCGCCGCTAGCTCCACGGTCCTTCTCAGCTGCGAGTAGCAGCGCTCGCAGTACACAGAGCTTCGCAAGGCCCGAAGACCCGGAGGGAAGTATCGCACACGAAAATGCGCCAGGACAGAGACGTGTTCTACGTTGTCCCTTCTCGTCATGCAGTTTGTGCCTCTGCTGCTTCTGCTGTAGGTAATCGCTCCTTGAAAGACGAGCGAGAGCGTCCTTCCGGGTGCATTGCACTGAGTCGAGTGCTCGCTCGGGACTTTGCACTCGGGGCCAAGCAAGAGGGCGTGCTTGCCCGCAGAACTGAGAACACGCTGTTGGGCAGAGCTGCAACTGACCGCTGGAGTTCAAGCTCGTCGCCGGACGGCAGAAGGCGAAGAACGAAGCCGCTTGCGAGCGGCGCAGTGCAGCGAAGAGCTCTCCGAATTCGCCGCTAGCTCCACGGTCCTTCTCAGCTGCGAGTAGCAGCGCTCGCAGTAACACAGAGCTTCGCAAGGCCCGAAGACCCGGAGGGGAAGTATCGCACACGAAATGCGCCAGGACAGAGACGTGTTCTACGTTGTCCCTTCTCGTCATGCAGTTTGTGCCTCTGCTGCTTCTGCTGTAGGTAATCGCTCCTTGAAAGACGAGCGAGAGCGTCCTTCCGGGTGCATTGCACTGAGTCGAGTGCTCGCTCGGGACTTTGCACTCGGGCCAAGGCAAGAGGGCGTGCTTGCCCGCAGAACTGAGAACACACGCTGTTGGGCAGAGCTGCAACTGACCGCTGGAGTTCAGCTCTCGCCGGACGGCAGAAGGCGAAGAACGAAGCCGCTTGCGAGCGGCGCAGTGCAGCGAAGAGCTCTCCGAATTCGCCGCTAGCTCCACGGTCCTTCTCAGCTGCGAGTAGCAAGCGCTCGCAGTACACAGAGCTTCGCAAGGCCCGAAGACCCGGAGGGAAGTATCGCACACGAAAATGCGCCAGGACAGAGACGTGTTCTACGTTGTCCCTTCTCGTCATGCAGTTTGTGCCTCTGCTGCTTCTGCTGTTAGGAATCGCTCCTTGAAAGACGAGCGAGAGCGTCCTTCCGGGTGCATTGCACTGAGTCGAGTGCTCGCTCGGGACTTTGCACTCGGGGCCAAGGCAAGAGGGCGTGCTTGCCCGCAGAACTGAGACACACGCTGTTGGGCAGAGCTGCAACTGACCGCTGGAGTTCAGCTCTCGCCGGACGGCAGAAGGCGAAGAACGAAGCCGCTTGCGAGCGGCGCAGTGCAGCGAAGAGCTCTCCCGAATTCGCCGCTAGCTCCACGGTCCTTCTCAGCTGCGAGTAGCAGCGCTCGCAGTACACAGGGCTTCGCAAGGCCCGAAGACCCCGGAGGGAAGTATCGCACACGAAAATGCGCCAGGACAGAGACGTGTTCGGTACGTTGTCCCTTCTCGTCATGCAGTTTGGTGCCTCTGCTGCTTCTGCTGTTAGGAATCGCTCCTTGAAAGGCGAGCGAGAGCGTCCTTCCGGGTGCATTGCACTGAGTCGAGTGCTCGCTCGGGGCTTTGCTCTCGGGGCCAAGGCAAGAGGGCGTGCTTGCCCGCAGAACTGAGAACACGCTGTTGGGCAGAGCTGCAACTGACCGCTGGAGTTCAGCTCTCGCCGGACGGCAGAAGGCGAAGAACGAAGCCGCTTGCGAGCGGCGCAGTGCAGCGAAGAGCTCTCCGAATTCGCCGCTAGCTCCACGGTCCTTCTCAGCTGCGAGTAGCAGCGCTCGCAGTACACAGGGCTTCGCAAGGCCCGAAGACCCGGAGGGAAGTATCGCACACGAAAATGCGCCAGGACAGAGACGTGTTCTACGTTGTCCCTTCTCGTCATGCAGTTTGTGCCTCTGCTGCTTCTGCTGTAGGTAATCGCTCCTTGAAAGACGAGCGAGAGCGTCCTTCCGGGTGCATTGCACTGAGTCGAGTGCTCGCTCGGGACTTTGCTCTCGGGCCAAGGCAAGAGGGCGTGCTTGCCCGCAGAACTGAGAACACGCTGTTGGGCAGAGCTGCAACTGACCGCTGGAGTTCAGCTCTCGCCGGACGGCAGAAGGCGAAGAACGAGCCGAGCCTTGCGAGCGGCGCAGTGCAGCGAAGAGCTCTCCGAATTCGCCGCTAGCTCCACGGTCCTTCTCAGCTGCGCGAGTAGCAGCGCTCGCAGTACACAGGGCTTCGCAAGGCCCGAAGACCCGGAGGGAAGTATCGCACACGAAAATGCGCCAGGACAGAGACGTGTTCTACGTTGTCCCTTCTCGTCATGCAGTTTGTGCCTCTGCTGCTTCTGCTGTAGGTAATCGCTCCTTGAAAGGCGAGCGAGAGCGTCCTTCCGGGTGCATTGCACTGAGTCGAGTGCTCGCTCGGGACTTTGCACTCGGGGCCAAGGCAAGAGGGCGTGCTTGCCCGCAGAACTGAGAACACGCTGTTGGGCAGAGCTGCAACTGACCGCTGGAGTTCAGCTCTCGCCGGACGGCAGAAGGCGAAGAACGAAGCCGCTTGCGAGCGGCGCAGTGCAGCGAAGAGCTCTCCGAATTCGCCGCTAGCTCCACGGTCCTTCTCAGCTGCGAGTAGCAGCGCTCGCAGTACACAGGGCTTCGCAAGGCCCGAAGACCCGGAGGGAAGTATCGCACACGAAAATGCGCCAGGACAGAGACGTGTTCTACGTTGTCCCTTCTCGTCATGCAGTTTGTGCCTCTGCTGCTTCTGCTGTTAGGAATCGCTCCTTGAAAGGCGAGCGAGAGCGTCCTTCCGGGTGCATTGCACTGAGTCGAGTGCTCGCTCGGGGACTTTGCTCTCGGGGCCAAGGCAAGAGGGCGTGCTTGCCCGCAGAACTGAGAACACGCTGTTGGGCAGAGCTGCAACTGACCGCTGGAGTTCAGCTCTCGCCGGACGGCAGAAGGCGAAGAACGAAGCCGCTTGCGAGCGGCGCAGTGCAGCGAAGAGCTCTCCGAATTCGCCGCTAGCTCCACGGTCCCTTCCCAGCTGCGAGTAGCAGCGCTCGCAGTACACAGAGCTTCGCAAGGCCCGAAGACCCGGAGGGAAGTATCGCACACGAAAATGCGCCAGGACAGAGACGTGTTCTACGTTGTCCCTTCTCGTCATGCAGTTTGTGCCTCTGCTGCTTCTGCTGTTAGGAATCGCTCCTTGAAAGGCGAGCGAGAGCGTCCTTCCGGGTGCATTGCACTGAGTCGAGTGCTCGCTCGGGGCTTTGCTCTCGGGGCCAAGGCAAGAGGGCGTGCTTGCCCGCAGAACTGAGAACACGCTGTTGGCAGAGCTGCAACTGAGACCGCTGGAGTTCAGCTCTCGCCGGACGGCAGAAGGCGAAGAACGAAGCCGCTTGCGAGCGGCGCAGTGCAGCGAAGAGCTCTCCGAATTCGCCGCTAGCTCCACGGTCTTTCTCAGCTGCGAGTAGCAGCGCTCGCAGTACACAGAGCTTCGCAAGGCCCGAAGACCCGGAGGGAAGTATCGCACACGAACATGTGCCAGGACAGAGACGTGTTCTACGTTGTCCCTTCTCGTCATGCAGTTTGTGCCTCTGCTGCTTCTGCTGTTAGGAATCGCTCCTTGAAAGGCGAGCGAGAGCGTCCTTCCGGGTGCATTGCACTGAGTCGAGTGCTCGCTCGGGGCTTTGCTCTCGGGGCCAAGGCAAGAGGGCGTGCTTCGGCCGCAGAACTGAGAACACGCTGTTGGGCAGAGCTGCAAACTGACCGCTGGAGTTCAGCTCTCGCCGGACGGCAGAAGGCGAAGAACGAAGCCGCTTGCGAGCGGCGCAGTGCAGCGAAGAGCTCTCCGAATTCGCCGCTTAGCTCCACGGTCCTTCTCAGCTGCGAGTAGCAGCGCTCGCAGTACACAGGGCTTCGCAAGGCCCGAAGACCCGGAGGGAAGTTTCGCACACGAAAATGTGCCAGGACAGAGACGTGTTCTACGTTGTCCCTTCTCGTCATGCAGTTTGTGCCTCTGCTGCTTCTGCTGTTAGGAATCGCTCCTTGAAAGGCGAGCGAGAGCGTCCTTCCGGGTGCATTGCACTGAGTCGAGTGCTCGCTCGGGGCTTTGCTCTCGGGGCCAAGGCAAGAGGGCGTGCTTGCCCGCAGAACTGAGAACACGCTGTTGGGCAGAGCTGCAACTGACCGCTGGAGTTCAGCTCTCGCCGGACGGCAGAAGGCGAAGAACGAAGCCGCTTGCCGAGCGGCGCAGTGCAGCGAAGAGCTCTCCGAATTCGCCGCTAGCTCCACGGTCCTTCTCAGCTGCGAGTAGCAGCGCTCGCAGTACACAGGGCTTCGCAAGGCCCGAAGACCCGGAGGGAAGTTTCGCACACCAAAATGTGCCAGGACAGAGACGTGTTCTACGTTGTCCCTTCTCGTCATGCAGTTTGTGGCCTCTGCTGCTTCTGCTGTTAGGAATCGCTCCTTGAAAGGCGAGCGAGAGCGTCCTTCCGGGTGCATTGCACTGAGTCGAGTGCTCGCTCGGGACTTTGCACTCGGGGGCCAAGGCAAGAGGGCGTGCTTGCCCGCAGAACTGAGAACACGCTGTTGGGCAGAGCTGCAACTGACCGCTGGAGTTCAGCTCTCGCCGGACGGCAGAAGGCGAAGAACGAAGCCGCTTGCGAGCGGCGCAGTGCAGCGAAGAGCTTCTCCGAATTCGCCGCTAGCTCCACGGTCCTTCTCAGCTGCGAGTAGCAGCGCTCGCAGTACACAGGGCTTCGCAAGGCCCGAAGACCCGGAGGGAAGTATCGCACACGAAAATGTGCCAGGACAGAGGACGTGTTCTACGTTGTCCCTTCTCGTCATGCAGTTTGTGCCTCTGCTGCTTCTGCTGTTAGGAATCGCTCCTTGAAAGACGAGCGAGAGCGTCCTTCCGGGTGCATTGCACTGAGTCGAGTGCTCGCTCGGGACTTTGCTCTCGGGGCCAAGGCAAGAGGGCGTGCTTGCCCGCAGAACTGAGAACACGCTGTTGGGCAGAGCTGCAACTGACCGCTGGAGTTCAGCTCTCGCCGGACGGCAGAAGGCGAAGAACGAAGCCGCTTGCGAGCGGCGCAGTGCAGCGAAGAGCTCTCCGAATTCGCCGCTAGCTCCACGGTCCTTCTCAGCTGCGAGTAGCAGCGCTCGCAGTACACAGGGCTTCGCAAGGCCCGAAGACCCGGAGGGAAGTATCGCACACGAAAATGCGCCAGGACAGAGACGTGTTCTACGTTGTCCCTTCTCGTCATGCAGTTTGTGCCTCTGCTGCTTCTGCTGTTAGGAATCGCTCCTTGAAAGGCGAGCGAGAGCGTCCTTCCGGGTGCATTGCACTGAGTCGAGTGCTCGCTCGGGACTTTGCTCTCGGGGCCAAGGCAAGAGGGCGTGCTTGCCCGCAGAACTGAGAACACGCTGTTGGGCAGAGCTGCAACTGACCGCTGGAGTTCAGCTCTCGCCGGACGGCAGAAGGCGAAGAACGAAGCCGCTTGCGAGCGGCGCAGTGCAGCGAAGAGCTCTCCGAATTCGCCGCTAGCTCCACGGTCCTTCTCAGCTGCGAGTAGCAGCGCTCGCAGTACACAGAGCTTCGCAAGGCCCGAAGACCCGGAGGGAAGTATCGCACACGAAAATGCGCCAGGACAGAGACGTGTTCTACGTTGTCCCTTCTCGTCATGCAGTTTGTGCCTCTGCTGCTTCTGCTGTTAGGAATCGCTCCTTGAAAGGCGAGCGAGAGCGTCCTTCTGGGTGCATTGCACTGAGTCGAGTGCTCGCTCGGGACTTTGCTCTCGGGGCCAAGGCAAGAGGGCGTGCTTGCCCGCAGAACTGAGAACACGCTGTTGGGCAGAGCTGCAACTGACCGCTGGAGTTCAGCTCTCGCCGGACGGCAGAAGGCGAAGAACGAAGCCGCTTGCGAGCGGCGCAGTGCAGCGAAGAGCTCTCCGAATTCGCCGCTAGCTCCACGGTCCTTCTCAGCTGCGAGTAGCAGCGCTCGCAGTACACAGAGCTTCGCAAGGCCCGAAGACCCGGAGGGAAGTATCGCACACGAAAATGCGCCAGGACAGAGACGTGTTCTACGTTGTCCCTTCTCGTCATGCAGTTTGTGCCTCTGCTGCTTCTGCTGTTAGGAATCGCTCCTTGAAAGGCGAGCGAGAGCGTCCTTCTGGGTGCATTGCACTGAGTCGAGTGCTCGCTCGGGACTTTGCTCTCGGGGCCAAGGCAAGAGGGCGTGCTTGCCCGCAGAACTGAGAACACGCTGTTGGGCAGAGCTGCAACTGACCGCTGGAGTTCAGCTCTCGCCGGACGGCAGAAGGCGAAGAACGAAGCCGCTTGCGAGCGGCGCAGTGCAGCGAAGAGCTCTCCGAATTCGCCGCTAGCTCCACGGTCCTTCTCAGCTGCGAGTAGTAGCGCTCGCAGTACACAGGGCTTCGCAAGGCCCGAAGACCCGGAGGGAAGTTTCGCACACGAAAATGTGCCAGGACAGAGACGTGTTCTACGTTGTCCCTTCTCGTCATGCAGTTTGTGCCTCTGCTGCTTCTGCTGTTAGGAATCGCTCCTTGAAAGGCGAGCGAGAGCGTCCTTCCGGGTGCATTGCACTGAGTCGAGTGCTCGCTCGGGACTTTGCTCTCGGGGCCAAGGCAAGAGGGCGTGCTTGCCCGCAGAACTGAGAACACGCTGTTGGGCAGAGCTGCAACTGACCGCTGGAGTTCAGCTCTCGCCGGACGGCAGAAGGCGAAGAACGAAGCCGCTTGCGAGCGGCGCAGTGCAGCGAAGAGCTCTCCGAATTCGCCGCTAGCTCCACGGTCCTTCTCAGCTGCGAGTAGCAGCGCTCGCAGTACACAGAGCTTCGCAAGGCCCGAAGACCCGGAGGGAAGTATGGCACACGGAAATGCGCCAGGACAGAGACGTGTTCTACGTTGTCCCTTCTCGTCATGCAGTTTGTGCCTCTGCTGCTTCTGCTGTTAGGAATCGCTCCTTGAAAGGCGAGCGAGAGCGTCCTTCCGGGTGCATTGCACTGAGTCGAGTGCTCGCTCGGGACTTTGCTCTCGGGGCCAAGGCAAGAGGGCGTGCTTGCCCGCAGAACTGAGAACACGCTGTTGGGCAGAGCTGCAACTGACCGCTGGAGTTCAGCTCTCGCCGGACGGCAGAAGGCGAAGAACGAAGCCGCTTGCGAGCGGCGCAGTGCAGCGAAGAGCTCTCCGAATTCGCCGCTAGCTCCACGGTCCTTCTCAGCTGCGAGTAGCAGCGCTCGCAGTACACAGGGCTTCGCAAGGCCCGAAGACCCGGAGGGAAGTATCGCACACGAAAATGCGCCAGGACAGAGACGTGTTCTACGTTGTCCCTTCTCGTCATGCAGTTTGTGCCTCTGCTGCTTCTGCTGTTAGGAATCGCTCCTTGAAAGGCGAGCGAGAGCGTCCTTCCGGGTGCATTGCACTGAGTCGAGTGCTCGCTCGGGACTTTGCTCTCGGGGCCAAGGCAAGAGGGCGTGCTTGCCCGCAGAACTGAGAACACGCTGTTGGGCAGAGCTGCAACTGACCGCTGGAGTTCAGCTCTCGCCGGACGGCAGAAGGCGAAGAACGAAGCCGCTTGCGAGCGGCGCAGTGCAGCGAAGAGCTCTCCGAATTCGCCGCTAGCTCCACGGTCCTTCTCAGCTGCGAGTAGCAGCGCTCGCAGTACACAGGGCTTCGCAAGGCCCGAAGACCCGGAGGGAAGTATCGCACACGAAAATGCGCCAGGACAGAGACGTGTTCTACGTTGTCCCTTCTCGTCATGCAGTTTGTGCCTCTGCTGCTTCTGCTGTAGGTAATCGCTCCTTGAAAGACGAGCGAGAGCGTCCTTCCGGGTGCATTGCACTGAGTCGAGTGCTCGCTCGGGACTTTGCTCTCGGGGCCAAGGCAAGAGGGCGTGCTTGCCCGCAGAACTGAGAACACGCTGTTGGGCAGAGCTGCAACTGACCGCTGGAGTTCAGCTCTCGCCGGACGGCAGAAGGCGAAGAACGAAGCCGCTTGCGAGCGGCGCAGTGCAGCGAAGAGCTCTCCGAATTCGCCGCTAGCTCCACGGTCCTTCTCAGCTGCGAGTAGCAGCGCTCGCAGTACACAGAGCTTCGCAAGGCCCGAAGACCCGGAGGGAAGTATCGCACACGAAAATGCGCCAGGACAGAGACGTGTTCTACGTTGTCCCTTCTCGTCATGCAGTTTGTGCCTCTGCTGCTTCTGCTGTTAGGAATCGCTCCTTGAAAGACGAGCGAGAGCGTCCTTCCGGGTGCATTGCACTAAGTCGAATGCTCGCTCGGGACTTTGCTCTCGGGGCCAAGGCAAGAGGGCGTGCTTGCCCGCAGAACTGAGAACACGCTGTTGGGCAGAGCTGCAACTGACCGCTGGAGTTCAGCTCTCGCCGGACGGCAGAAGGCGAAGAACGAAGCCGCTTGCGAGCGGCGCAGTGCAGCGAAGAGCTCTCCGAATTCGCCGCTAGCTCCACGGTCCTTCTCAGCTGCGAGTAGCAGCGCTCGCAGTACACAGAGCTTCGCAAGGCCCGAAGACCCGGAGGGAAGTATCGCACACGAAAATGCGCCAGGACAGAGACGTGTTCTACGTTGTCCCTTCTCGTCATGCAGTTTGTGCCTCTGCTGCTTCTGCTGTTAGGAATCGCTCCTTGAAAGGCGAGCGAGAGCGTCCTTCCGGGTGCATTGCACTGAGTCGAGTGCTCGCTCGGGACTTTGCTCTCGGGGCCAAGGCAAGAGGGCGTGCTTGCCCGCAGAACTGAGAACACGCTGTTGGGCAGAGCTGCAACTGACCGCTGGAGTTCAGCTCTCGCCGGACGGCAGAAGGCGAAGAACGAAGCCGCTTGCGAGCGGCGCAGTGCAGCGAAGAGCTCTCCGAATTCGCCGCTAGCTCCACGGTCCTTCTCAGCTGCGAGTAGCAGCGCTCGCAGTACACAGGGCTTCGCAAGGCCCGAAGACCCGGAGGGAAGTATCGCACACGGAAATGTGCCAGGACAGAGACGTGTTCTACGTTGTCCCTTCTCGTCATGCAGTTTGTGCCTCTGCTGCTTCTGCTGTTAGGAATCGCTCCTTGAAAGGCGAGCGAGAGCGTCCTTCCGGGTGCATTGCACTGAGTCGAGTGCTCGCTCGGGACTTTGCTCTCGGGGCCAAGGCAAGAGGGCGTGCTTGCCCGCAGAACTGAGAACACGCTGTTGGGCAGAGCTGCAACTGACCGCTGGAGTTCAGCTCTCGCCGGACGGCAGAAGGCGAAGAACGAAGCCGCTTGCGAGCGGCGCAGTGCAGCGAAGAGCTCTCCGAATTCGCCGCTAGCTCCACGGTCCTTCTCAGCTGCGAGTAGCAGCGCTCGCAGTACACAGGGCTTCGCAAGGCCCGAAGACCCGGAGGGAAGTATCGCACACGAAAATGTGCCAGGACAGAGACGTGTTCTACGTTGTCCCTTCTCGTCATGCAGTTTGTGCCTCTGCTGCTTCTGCTGTTAGGAATCGCTCCTTGAAAGACGAGCGAGAGCGTCCTTCCGGGTGCATTGCACTAAGTCGAATGCTCGCTCGGGACTTTGCTCTCGGGGCCAAGGCAAGAGGGCGTGCTTGCCCGCAGAACTGAGAACACGCTGTTGGGCAGAGCTGCAACTGACCGCTGGAGTTCAGCTCTCGCCGGACGGCAGAAGGCGAAGAACGAAGCCGCTTGCGAGCGGCGCAGTGCAGCGAAGAGCTCTCCGAATTCGCCGCTAGCTCCACGGTCCTTCTCAGCTGCGAGTAGCAGCGCTCGCAGTACACAGGGCTTCGCAAGGCCCGAAGACCCGGAGGGAAGTATGGCACACGGAAATGTGCCAGGACAGAGACGTGTTCTACGTTGTCCCTTCTCGTCATGCAGTTTGTGCCTCTGCTGCTTCTGCTGTTAGGAATCGCTCCTTGAAAGGCGAGCGAGAGCGTCCTTCCGGGTGCATTGCACTGAGTCGAGTGCTCGCTCGGGACTTTGCTCTCGGGGCCAAGGCAAGAGGGCGTGCTTGCCCGCAGAACTGAGAACACGCTGTTGGGCAGAGCTGCAACTGACCGCTGGAGTTCAGCTCTCGCCGGACGGCAGAAGGCGAAGAACGAAGCCGCTTGCGAGCGGCGCAGTGCAGCGAAGAGCTCTCCGAATTCGCCGCTAGCTCCACGGTCCTTCTCAGCTGCGAGTAGCAGCGCTCGCAGTACACAGGGCTTCGCAAGGCCCGAAGACCCGGAGGGAAGTATCGCACACGAAAATGTGCCAGGACAGAGACGTGTTCTACGTTGTCCCTTCTCGTCATGCAGTTTGTGCCTCTGCTGCTTCTGCTGTTAGGAATCGCTCCTTGAAAGGCGAGCGAGAGCGTCCTTCCGGGTGCATTGCACTGAGTCGAGTGCTCGCTCGGGACTTTGCTCTCGGGGCCAAGGCAAGAGGGCGTGCTTGCCCGCAGAACTGAGAACACGCTGTTGGGCAGAGCTGCAACTGACCGCTGGAGTTCAGCTCTCGCCGGACGGCAGAAGGCGAAGAACGAAGCCGCTTGCGAGCGGCGCAGTGCAGCGAAGAGCTCTCCGAATTCGCCGCTAGCTCCACGGTCCTTCTCAGCTGCGAGTAGCAGCGCTCGCAGTACACAGAGCTTCGCAAGGCCCGAAGACCCGGAGGGAAGTATCGCACACGAAAATGTGCCAGGACAGAGACGTGTTCTACGTTGTCCCTTCTCGTCATGCAGTTTGTGCCTCTGCTGCTTCTGCTGTTAGGAATCGCTCCTTGAAAGGCGAGCGAGAGCGTCCTTCCGGGTGCATTGCACTGAGTCGAGTGCTCGCTCGGGACTTTGCTCTCGGGGCCAAGGCAAGAGGGCGTGCTTGCCCGCAGAACTGAGAACACGCTGTTGGGCAGAGCTGCAACTGACCGCTGGAGTTCAGCTCTCGCCGGACGGCAGAAGGCGAAGAACGAAGCCGCTTGCGAGCGGCGCAGTGCAGCGAAGAGCTCTCCGAATTCGCCGCTAGCTCCACGGTCCTTCTCAGCTGCGAGTAGCAGCGCTCGCAGTACACAGGGCTTCGCAAGGCCCGAAGACCCGGAGGGAAGTTTCGCACACGAAAATGCGCCAGGACAGAGACGTGTTCTACGTTGTCCCTTCTCGTCATGCAGTTTGTGCCTCTGCTGCTTCTGCTGTTAGGAATCGCTCCTTGAAAGGCGAGCGAGAGCGTCCTTCCGGGTGCATTGCACTGAGTCGAGTGCTCGCTCGGGGCTTTGCTCTCGGGGCCAAGGCAAGAGGGCGTGCTTGCCCGCAGAACTGAGAACACGCTGTTGGGCAGAGCTGCAACTGACCGCTGGAGTTCAGCTCTCGCCGGACGGCAGAAGGCGAAGAACGAAGCCGCTTGCGAGCGGCGCAGTGCAGCGAAGAGCTCTCCGAATTCGCCGCTAGCTCCACGGTCCTTCTCAGCTGCGAGTAGCAGCGCTCGCAGTACACAGAGCTTCGCAAGGCCCGAAGACCCGGAGGGAAGTATCGCACACGAAAATGCGCCAGGACAGAGACGTGTTCTACGTTGTCCCTTCTCGTCATGCAGTTTGTGCCTCTGCTGCTTCTGCTGTTAGGAATCGCTCCTTGAAAGACGAGCGAGAGCGTCCTTCCGGGTGCATTGCACTGAGTCGAGTGCTCGCTCGGGACTTTGCTCTCGGGGCCAAGGCAAGAGGGCGTGCTTGCCAGCAGAACTGAGAACACGCTGTTGGGCAGAGCTGCAACTGACCGCTGGAGTTCAGCTCTCGCCGGACGGCAGAAGGCGAAGAACGAAGCCGCTTGCGAGCGGCGCAGTGCAGCGAAGAGCTCTCCGAATTCGCCGCTAGCTCCACGGTCCTTCTCAGCTGCGAGTAGCAGCGCTCGCAGTACACAGGGCTTCGCAAGGCCCGAAGACCCGGAGGGAAGTATCGCACACGAAAATGCGCCAGGACAGAGACGTGTTCTACGTTGTCCCTTCTCGTCATGCAGTTTGTGCCTCTGCTGCTTCTGCTGTAGGTAATCGCTCCTTGAAAGACGAGCGAGAGCGTCCTTCCGGGTGCATTGCACTGAGTCGAGTGCTCGCTCGGGACTTTGCTCTCGGGGCCAAGGCAAGAGGGCGTGCTTGCCCGCAGAACTGAGAACACGCTGTTGGGCAGAGCTGCAACTGACCGCTGGAGTTCAGCTCTCGCCGGACGGCAGAAGGCGAAGAACGAAGCCGCTTGCGAGCGGCGCAGTGCAGCGAAGAGCTCTCCGAATTCGCAGCTAGCTCCACGGTCCTTCTCAGCTGCGAGTAGCAGCGCTCGCAGTACACAGGGCTTCGCAAGGCCCGAAGACCCGGAGGGAAGTATCGCACACGAAAATGCGCCAGGACAGAGACGTGTTCTACGTTGTCCCTTCTCGTCATGCAGTTTGTGCCTCTGCTGCTTCTGCTGTAGGTAATCGCTCCTTGAAAGACGAGCGAGAGCGTCCTTCCGGGTGCATTGCACTGAGTCGAGTGCTCGCTCGGGACTTTGCACTCGGGGCCAAGGCAAGAGGGCGTGCTTGCCCGCAGAACTGAGAACACGCTGTTGGGCAGAGCTGCAACTGACCGCTGGAGTTCAGCTCTCGCCGGACGGCAGAAGGCGAAGAACGAAGCCGCTTGCGAGCGGCGCAGTGCAGCGAAGAGCTCTCCGAATTCGCCGCTAGCTCCACGGTCCTTCTCAGCTGCGAGTAGCAGCGCTCGCAGTACACAGGGCTTCGCAAGGCCCGAAGACCCGGAGGGAAGTATCGCACACGAAAATGCGCCAGGACAGAGACGTGTTCTACGTTGTCCCTTCTCGTCATGCAGTTTGTGCCTCTGCTGCTTCTGCTGTTAGGAATCGCTCCTTGAAAGGCGAGCGAGAGCGTCCTTCCGGGTGCATTGCACTGAGTCGAGTGCTCGCTCGGGACTTTGCTCTCGGGGCCAAGGCAAGAGGGCGTGCTTGCCCGCAGAACTGAGAACACGCTGTTGGGCAGAGCTGCAACTGACCGCTGGAGTTCAGCTCTCGCCGGACGGCAGAAGGCGAAGAACGAAGCCGCTTGCGAGCGGCGCAGTGCAGCGAAGAGCTCTCCGAATTCGCCGCTAGCTCCACGGTCCTTCTCAGCTGCGAGTAGCAGCGCTCGCAGTACACAGGGCTTCGCAAGGCCCGAAGACCCGGAGGGAAGTTTCGCACACGAAAATGCGCCAGGACAGAGACGTGTTCTACGTTGTCCCTTCTCGTCATGCAGTTTGTGCCTCTGCTGCTTCTGCTGTTAGGAATCGCTCCTTGAAAGGCGAGCGAGAGCGTCCTTCCGGGTGCATTGCACTAAGTCGAGTGCTCGCTCGGGACTTTGCTCTCGGGGCCAAGGCAAGAGGGCGTGCTTGCCCGCAGAACTGAGAACACGCTGTTGGGCAGAGCTGCAACTGACCGCTGGAGTTCAGCTCTCGCCGGACGGCAGAAGGCGAAGAACGAAGCCGCTTGCGAGCGGCGCAGTGCAGCGAAGAGCTCTCCGAATTCGCCGCTAGCTCCACGGTCCTTCTCAGCTGCGAGTAGCAGCGCTCGCAGTACACAGGGCTTCGCAAGGCCCGAAGACCCGGAGGGAAGTTTCGCACACGAAAATGCGCCAGGACAGAGACGTGTTCTACGTTGTCCCTTCTCGTCATGCAGTTTGTGCCTCTGCTGCTTCTGCTGTTAGGAATCGCTCCTTGAAAGGCGAGCGAGAGCGTCCTTCCGGGTGCATTGCACTGAGTCGAGTGCTCGCTCGGGACTTTGCTCTCGGGGCCAAGGCAAGAGGGCGTGCTTGCCCGCAGAACTGAGAACACGCTGTTGGGCAGAGCTGCAACTGACCGCTGGAGTTCAGCTCTCGCCGGACGGCAGAAGGCGAAGAACGAAGCCGCTTGCGAGCGGCGCAGTGCAGCGAAGAGCTCTCCGAATTCGCCGCTAGCTCCACGGTCCTTCTCAGCTGCGAGTAGCAGCGCTCGCAGTACACAGGGCTTCGCAAGGCCCGAAGACCCGGAGGGAAGTATCGCACACGAAAATGCGCCAGGACAGAGACGTGTTCTACGTTGTCCCTTCTCGTCATGCAGTTTGTGCCTCTGCTGCTTCTGCTGTAGGTAATCGCTCCTTGAAAGGCGAGCGAGAGCGTCCTTCCGGGTGCATTGCACTGAGTCGAGTGCTCGCTCGGGACTTTGCTCTCGGGGCCAAGGCAAGAGGGCGTGCTTGCCCGCAGAACTGAGAACACGCTGTTGGGCAGAGCTGCAACTGACCGCTGGAGTTCAGCTCTCGCCGGACGGCAGAAGGCGAAGAACGAAGCCGCTTGCGAGCGGCGCAGTGCAGCGAAGAGCTCTCCGAATTCGCCGCTAGCTCCACGGTCCTTCTCAGCTGCGAGTAGCAGCGCTCGCAGTACACAGGGCTTCGCAAGGCCCGAAGACCCGGAGGGAAGTATCGCACACGAAAATGCGCCAGGACAGAGACGTGTTCTACGTTGTCCCTTCTCGTCATGCAGTTTGTGCCTCTGCTGCTTCTGCTGTTAGGAATCGCTCCTTGAAAGGCGAGCGAGAGCGTCCTTCCGGGTGCATTGCACTGAGTCGAGTGCTCGCTCGGGGCTTTGCTCTCGGGGCCAAGGCAAGAGGGCGTGCTTGCCCGCAGAACTGAGAACACGCTGTTGGGCAGAGCTGCAACTGACCGCTGGAGTTCAGCTCTCGCCGGACGGCAGAAGGCGAAGAACGAAGCCGCTTGCGAGCGGCGCAGTGCAGCGAAGAGCTCTCCGAATTCGCCGCTAGCTCCACGGTCCTTCTCAGCTGCGAGTAGCAGCGCTCGCAGTACACAGGGCTTCGCAAGGCCCGAAGACCCGGAGGGAAGTATCGCACACGAAAATGCGCCAGGACAGAGACGTGTTCTACGTTGTCCCTTCTCGTCATGCAGTTTGTGCCTCTGCTGCTTCTGCTGTTAGGAATCGCTCCTTGAAAGGCGAGCGAGAGCGTCCTTCCGGGTGCATTGCACTGAGTCGAGTGCTCGCTCGGGACTTTGCTCTCGGGGCCAAGGCAAGAGGGCGTGCTTGCCCGCAGAACTGAGAACACGCTGTTGGGCAGAGCTGCAACTGACCGCTGGAGTTCAGCTCTCGCCGGACGGCAGAAGGCGAAGAACGAAGCCGCTTGCGAGCGGCGCAGTGCAGCGAAGAGCTCTCCGAATTCGCCGCTAGCTCCACGGTCCTTCTCAGCTGCGAGTAGCAGCGCTCGCAGTACACAGGGCTTCGCAAGGCCCGAAGACCCGGAGGGAAGTATGGCACACGGAAATGCGCCAGGACAGAGACGTGTTCTACGTTGTCCCTTCTCGTCATGCAGTTTGTGCCTCTGCTGCTTCTGCTGTTAGGAATCGCTCCTTGAAAGGCGAGCGAGAGCGTCCTTCCGGGTGCATTGCACTGAGTCGAGTGCTCGCTCGGGACTTTGCTCTCGGGGCCAAGGCAAGAGGGCGTGCTTGCCCGCAGAACTGAGAACACGCTGTTGGGCAGAGCTGCAACTGACCGCTGGAGTTCAGCTCTCGCCGGACGGCAGAAGGCGAAGAACGAAGCCGCTTGCGAGCGGCGCAGTGCAGCGAAGAGCTCTCCGAATTCGCCGCTAGCTCCACGGTCCTTCTCAGCTGCGAGTAGCAGCGCTCGCAGTACACAGGGCTTCGCAAGGCCCGAAGACCCGGAGGGAAGTATCGCACACGAAAATGCGCCAGGACAGAGACGTGTTCTACGTTGTCCCTTCTCGTCATGCAGTTTGTGCCTCTGCTGCTTCTGCTGTAGGTAATCGCTCCTTGAAAGGCGAGCGAGAGCGTCCTTCCGGGTGCATTGCACTGAGTCGAGTGCTCGCTCGGGACTTTGCACTCGGGGCCAAGGCAAGAGGGCGTGCTTGCCCGCAGAACTGAGAACACGCTGTTGGGCAGAGCTGCAACTGACCGCTGGAGTTCAGCTCTCGCCGGACGGCAGAAGGCGAAGAACGAAGCCGCTTGCGAGCGGCGCAGTGCAGCGAAGAGCTCTCCGAATTCGCCGCTAGCTCCACGGTCCTTCTCAGCTGCGAGTAGCAGCGCTCGCAGTACACAGGGCTTCGCAAGGCCCGAAGACCCGGAGGGAAGTATCGCACACGAAAATGCGCCAGGACAGAGACGTGTTCTACGTTGTCCCTTCTCGTCATGCAGTTTGTGCCTCTGCTGCTTCTGCTGTAGGTAATCGCTCCTTGAAAGACGAGCGAGAGCGTCCTTCCGGGTGCATTGCACTGAGTCGAGTGCTCGCTCGGGACTTTGCACTCGGGGCCAAGGCAAGAGGGCGTGCTTGCCCGCAGAACTGAGAACACGCTGTTGGGCAGAGCTGCAACTGACCGCTGGAGTTCAGCTCTCGCCGGACGGCAGAAGGCGAAGAACGAAGCCGCTTGCGAGCGGCGCAGTGCAGCGAAGAGCTCTCCGAATTCGCCGCTAGCTCCACGGTCCTTCTCAGCTGCGAGTAGCAGCGCTCGCAGTACACAGAGCTTCGCAAGGCCCGAAGACCCGGAGGGAAGTATCGCACACGAAAATGCGCCAGGACAGAGACGTGTTCTACGTTGTCCCTTCTCGTCATGCAGTTTGTGCCTCTGCTGCTTCTGCTGTTAGGAATCGCTCCTTGAAAGACGAGCGAGAGCGTCCTTCCGGGTGCATTGCACTGAGTCGAGTGCTCGCTCGGGACTTTGCACTCGGGGCCAAGGCAAGAGGGCGTGCTTGCCCGCAGAACTGAGAACACGCTGTTGGGCAGAGCTGCAACTGACCGCTGGAGTTCAGCTCTCGCCGGACGGCAGAAGGCGAAGAACGAAGCCGCTTGCGAGCGGCGCAGTGCAGCGAAGAGCTCTCCGAATTCGCCGCTAGCTCCACGGTCCTTCTCAGCTGCGAGTAGCAGCGCTCGCAGTACACAGAGCTTCGCAAGGCCCGAAGACCCGGAGGGAAGTTTCGCACACGAAAATGCGCCAGGACAGAGACGTGTTCTACGTTGTCCCTTCTCGTCATGCAGTTTGTGCCTCTGCTGCTTCTGCTGTTAGGAATCGCTCCTTGAAAGGCGAGCGAGAGCGTCCTTCCGGGTGCATTGCACTGAGTCGAGTGCTCGCTCGGGGCTTTGCTCTCGGGGCCAAGGCAAGAGGGCGTGCTTGCCCGCAGAACTGAGAACACGCTGTTGGGCAGAGCTGCAACTGACCGCTGGAGTTCAGCTCTCGCCGGACGGCAGAAGGCGAAGAACGAAGCCGCTTGCGAGCGGCGCAGTGCAGCGAAGAGCTCTCCGAATTCGCCGCTAGCTCCACGGTCCTTCTCAGCTGCGAGTAGCAGCGCTCGCAGTACACAGGGCTTCGCAAGGCCCGAAGACCCGGAGGGAAGTATCGCACACGAAAATGCGCCAGGACAGAGACGTGTTCTACGTTGTCCCTTCTCGTCATGCAGTTTGTGCCTCTGCTGCTTCTGCTGTTAGGAATCGCTCCTTGAAAGGCGAGCGAGAGCGTCCTTCCGGGTGCATTGCACTGAGTCGAGTGCTCGCTCGGGACTTTGCTCTCGGGGCCAAGGCAAGAGGGCGTGCTTGCCCGCAGAACTGAGAACACGCTGTTGGGCAGAGCTGCAACTGACCGCTGGAGTTCAGCTCTCGCCGGACGGCAGAAGGCGAAGAACGAAGCCGCTTGCGAGCGGCGCAGTGCAGCGAAGAGCTCTCCGAATTCGCCGCTAGCTCCACGGTCCTTCTCAGCTGCGAGTAGCAGCGCTCGCAGTACACAGAGCTTCGCAAGGCCCGAAGACCCGGAGGGAAGTATGGCACACGGAAATGCGCCAGGACAGAGACGTGTTCTACGTTGTCCCTTCTCGTCATGCAGTTTGTGCCTCTGCTGCTTCTGCTGTTAGGAATCGCTCCTTGAAAGGCGAGCGAGAGCGTCCTTCCGGGTGCATTGCACTGAGTCGAGTGCTCGCTCGGGACTTTGCTCTCGGGGCCAAGGCAAGAGGGCGTGCTTGCCCGCAGAACTGAGAACACGCTGTTGGGCAGAGCTGCAACTGACCGCTGGAGTTCAGCTCTCGCCGGACGGCAGAAGGCGAAGAACGAAGCCGCTTGCGAGCGGCGCAGTGCAGCGAAGAGCTCTCCGAATTCGCCGCTAGCTCCACGGTCCTTCTCAGCTGCGAGTAGCAGCGCTCGCAGTACACAGAGCTTCGCAAGGCCCGAAGACCCGGAGGGAAGTATGGCACACGGAAATGCGCCAGGACAGAGACGTGTTCTACGTTGTCCCTTCTCGTCATGCAGTTTGTGCCTCTGCTGCTTCTGCTGTTAGGAATCGCTCCTTGAAAGGCGAGCGAGAGCGTCCTTCCGGGTGCATTGCACTGAGTCGAGTGCTCGCTCGGGACTTTGCTCTCGGGGCCAAGGCAAGAGGGCGTGCTTGCCCGCAGAACTGAGAACACGCTGTTGGGCAGAGCTGCAACTGACCGCTGGAGTTCAGCTCTCGCCGGACGGCAGAAGGCGAAGAACGAAGCCGCTTGCGAGCGGCGCAGTGCAGCGAAGAGCTCTCCGAATTCGCCGCTAGCTCCACGGTCCTTCTCAGCTGCGAGTAGCAGCGCTCGCAGTACACAGAGCTTCGCAAGGCCCGAAGACCCGGAGGGAAGTATGGCACACGGAAATGCGCCAGGACAGAGACGTGTTCTACGTTGTCCCTTCTCGTCATGCAGTTTGTGCCTCTGCTGCTTCTGCTGTTAGGAATCGCTCCTTGAAAGGCGAGCGAGAGCGTCCTTCCGGGTGCATTGCACTGAGTCGAGTGCTCGCTCGGGACTTTGCTCTCGGGGCCAAGGCAAGAGGGCGTGCTTGCCCGCAGAACTGAGAACACGCTGTTGGGCAGAGCTGCAACTGACCGCTGGAGTTCAGCTCTCGCCGGACGGCAGAAGGCGAAGAACGAAGCCGCTTGCGAGCGGCGCAGTGCAGCGAAGAGCTCTCCGAATTCGCCGCTAGCTCCACGGTCCTTCTCAGCTGCGAGTAGCAGCGCTCGCAGTACACAGGGCTTCGCAAGGCCCGAAGACCCGGAGGGAAGTATCGCACACGAAAATGCGCCAGGACAGAGACGTGTTCTACGTTGTCCCTTCTCGTCATGCAGTTTGTGCCTCTGCTGCTTCTGCTGTTAGGAATCGCTCCTTGAAAGGCGAGCGAGAGCGTCCTTCCGGGTGCATTGCACTGAGTCGAGTGCTCGCTCGGGACTTTGCTCTCGGGGCCAAGGCAAGAGGGCGTGCTTGCCCGCAGAACTGAGAACACGCTGTTGGGCAGAGCTGCAACTGACCGCTGGAGTTCAGCTCTCGCCGGACGGCAGAAGGCGAAGAACGAAGCCGCTTGCGAGCGGCGCAGTGCAGCGAAGAGCTCTCCGAATTCGCCGCTAGCTCCACGGTCCTTCTCAGCTGCGAGTAGCAGCGCTCGCAGTACACAGAGCTTCGCAAGGCCCGAAGACCCGGAGGGAAGTATCGCACACGAAAATGCGCCAGGACAGAGACGTGTTCTACGTTGTCCCTTCTCGTCATGCAGTTTGTGCCTCTGCTGCTTCTGCTGTAGGTAATCGCTCCTTGAAAGACGAGCGAGAGCGTCCTTCCGGGTGCATTGCACTGAGTCGAGTGCTCGCTCGGGACTTTGCACTCGGGGCCAAGGCAAGAGGGCGTGCTTGCCCGCAGAACTGAGAACACGCTGTTGGGCAGAGCTGCAACTGACCGCTGGAGTTCAGCTCTCGCCGGACGGCAGAAGGCGAAGAACGAAGCCGCTTGCGAGCGGCGCAGTGCAGCGAAGAGCTCTCCGAATTCGCCGCTAGCTCCACGGTCCTTCTCAGCTGCGAGTAGCAGCGCTCGCAGTACACAGAGCTTCGCAAGGCCCGAAGACCCGGAGGGAAGTATCGCACACGAAAATGCGCCAGGACAGAGACGTGTTCTACGTTGTCCCTTCTCGTCATGCAGTTTGTGCCTCTGCTGCTTCTGCTGTAGGTAATCGCTCCTTGAAAGACGAGCGAGAGCGTCCTTCCGGGTGCATTGCACTGAGTCGAGTGCTCGCTCGGGACTTTGCACTCGGGGCCAAGGCAAGAGGGCGTGCTTGCCCGCAGAACTGAGAACACGCTGTTGGGCAGAGCTGCAACTGACCGCTGGAGTTCAGCTCTCGCCGGACGGCAGAAGGCGAAGAACGAAGCCGCTTGCGAGCGGCGCAGTGCAGCGAAGAGCTCTCCGAATTCGCCGCTAGCTCCACGGTCCTTCTCAGCTGCGAGTAGCAGCGCTCGCAGTACACAGAGCTTCGCAAGGCCCGAAGACCCGGAGGGAAGTATCGCACACGAAAATGCGCCAGGACAGAGACGTGTTCTACGTTGTCCCTTCTCGTCATGCAGTTTGTGCCTCTGCTGCTTCTGCTGTTAGGAATCGCTCCTTGAAAGACGAGCGAGAGCGTCCTTCCGGGTGCATTGCACTGAGTCGAGTGCTCGCTCGGGACTTTGCACTCGGGGCCAAGGCAAGAGGGCGTGCTTGCCCGCAGAACTGAGAACACGCTGTTGGGCAGAGCTGCAACTGACCGCTGGAGTTCAGCTCTCGCCGGACGGCAGAAGGCGAAGAACGAAGCCGCTTGCGAGCGGCGCAGTGCAGCGAAGAGCTCTCCGAATTCGCCGCTAGCTCCACGGTCCTTCTCAGCTGCGAGTAGCAGCGCTCGCAGTACACAGGGCTTCGCAAGGCCCGAAGACCCGGAGGGAAGTATCGCACACGAAAATGCGCCAGGACAGAGACGTGTTCTACGTTGTCCCTTCTCGTCATGCAGTTTGTGCCTCTGCTGCTTCTGCTGTTAGGAATCGCTCCTTGAAAGGCGAGCGAGAGCGTCCTTCCGGGTGCATTGCACTGAGTCGAGTGCTCGCTCGGGGCTTTGCTCTCGGGGCCAAGGCAAGAGGGCGTGCTTGCCCGCAGAACTGAGAACACGCTGTTGGGCAGAGCTGCAACTGACCGCTGGAGTTCAGCTCTCGCCGGACGGCAGAAGGCGAAGAACGAAGCCGCTTGCGAGCGGCGCAGTGCAGCGAAGAGCTCTCCGAATTCGCCGCTAGCTCCACGGTCCTTCTCAGCTGCGAGTAGCAGCGCTCGCAGTACACAGGGCTTCGCAAGGCCCGAAGACCCGGAGGGAAGTATCGCACACGAAAATGCGCCAGGACAGAGACGTGTTCTACGTTGTCCCTTCTCGTCATGCAGTTTGTGCCTCTGCTGCTTCTGCTGTAGGTAATCGCTCCTTGAAAGACGAGCGAGAGCGTCCTTCCGGGTGCATTGCACTGAGTCGAGTGCTCGCTCGGGACTTTGCTCTCGGGGCCAAGGCAAGAGGGCGTGCTTGCCCGCAGAACTGAGAACACGCTGTTGGGCAGAGCTGCAACTGACCGCTGGAGTTCAGCTCTCGCCGGACGGCAGAAGGCGAAGAACGAAGCCGCTTGCGAGCGGCGCAGTGCAGCGAAGAGCTCTCCGAATTCGCCGCTAGCTCCACGGTCCTTCTCAGCTGCGAGTAGCAGCGCTCGCAGTACACAGGGCTTCGCAAGGCCCGAAGACCCGGAGGGAAGTATCGCACACGAAAATGCGCCAGGACAGAGACGTGTTCTACGTTGTCCCTTCTCGTCATGCAGTTTGTGCCTCTGCTGCTTCTGCTGTAGGTAATCGCTCCTTGAAAGGCGAGCGAGAGCGTCCTTCCGGGTGCATTGCACTGAGTCGAGTGCTCGCTCGGGACTTTGCACTCGGGGCCAAGGCAAGAGGGCGTGCTTGCCCGCAGAACTGAGAACACGCTGTTGGGCAGAGCTGCAACTGACCGCTGGAGTTCAGCTCTCGCCGGACGGCAGAAGGCGAAGAACGAAGCCGCTTGCGAGCGGCGCAGTGCAGCGAAGAGCTCTCCGAATTCGCCGCTAGCTCCACGGTCCTTCTCAGCTGCGAGTAGCAGCGCTCGCAGTACACAGGGCTTCGCAAGGCCCGAAGACCCGGAGGGAAGTATCGCACACGAAAATGCGCCAGGACAGAGACGTGTTCTACGTTGTCCCTTCTCGTCATGCAGTTTGTGCCTCTGCTGCTTCTGCTGTTAGGAATCGCTCCTTGAAAGGCGAGCGAGAGCGTCCTTCCGGGTGCATTGCACTGAGTCGAGTGCTCGCTCGGGACTTTGCTCTCGGGGCCAAGGCAAGAGGGCGTGCTTGCCCGCAGAACTGAGAACACGCTGTTGGGCAGAGCTGCAACTGACCGCTGGAGTTCAGCTCTCGCCGGACGGCAGAAGGCGAAGAACGAAGCCGCTTGCGAGCGGCGCAGTGCAGCGAAGAGCTCTCCGAATTCGCCGCTAGCTCCACGGTCCTTCCCAGCTGCGAGTAGCAGCGCTCGCAGTACACAGAGCTTCGCAAGGCCCGAAGACCCGGAGGGAAGTATCGCACACGAAAATGCGCCAGGACAGAGACGTGTTCTACGTTGTCCCTTCTCGTCATGCAGTTTGTGCCTCTGCTGCTTCTGCTGTTAGGAATCGCTCCTTGAAAGGCGAGCGAGAGCGTCCTTCCGGGTGCATTGCACTGAGTCGAGTGCTCG
This sequence comes from Sturnus vulgaris, assembly GCF_052056855.1. Lineage (NCBI taxonomy): Eukaryota > Metazoa > Chordata > Aves > Passeriformes > Sturnidae > Sturnus > Sturnus vulgaris. Next base: position 29,669 of record NW_028276236.1, read on the forward strand.
CTCGGGGCTTTGCTCTCGGGGCCAAGGCAAGAGGGCGTGCTTGCCCGCAGAACTGAGAACACGCTGTTGGGCAGAGCTGCAACTGACCGCTGGAGTTCAGCTCTCGCCGGACGGCAGAAGGCGAAGAACGAAGCCGCTTGCGAGCGGCGCAGTGCAGCGAAGAGCTCTCCGAATTCGCCGCTAGCTCCACGGTCTTTCTCAGCTGCGAGTAGCAGCGCTCGCAGTACACAGAGCTTCGCAAGGCCCGAAGACCCGGAGGGAAGTATCGCACACGAAAATGTGCCAGGACAGAGACGTGTTCTACGTTGTCCCTTCTCGTCATGCAGTTTGTGCCTCTGCTGCTTCTGCTGTTAGGAATCGCTCCTTGAAAGGCGAGCGAGAGCGTCCTTCCGGGTGCATTGCACTGAGTCGAGTGCTCGCTCGGGGCTTTGCTCTCGGGGCCAAGGCAAGAGGGCGTGCTTGCCCGCAGAACTGAGAACACGCTGTTGGGCAGAGCTGCAACTGACCGCTGGAGTTCAGCTCTCGCCGGACGGCAGAAGGCGAAGAACGAAGCCGCTTGCGAGCGGCGCAGTGCAGCGAAGAGCTCTCCGAATTCGCCGCTAGCTCCACGGTCCTTCTCAGCTGCGAGTAGCAGCGCTCGCAGTACACAGGGCTTCGCAAGGCCCGAAGACCCGGAGGGAAGTTTCGCAACACGAAAATGTGCCAGGACAGAGACGTGTTCTACGTTGTCCCTTCTCGTCATGCAGTTTGTGCCTCTGCTTGCTTCTGCTGTTAGGAATCGCTCCTTGAAAGGCGAGCGAGAGCGTCCTTCCGGGTGCATTGCACTGAGTCGAGTGCTCGCTCGGGGCTTTGCTCTCGGGGCCAAGGCAAGAGGGCGTGCTTGCCCGCAGAACTGAGAACACGCTGTTGGGCAGAGCTGCAACTGACCGCTGGAGTTCAGCTCTCGCCGGACGGCAGAAGGCGAAGAACGAAGCCGCTTGCGAGCGGCGCAGTGCAGCGAAGAGCTCTCCGAATTCGCCGCTAGCTCCACGGTCCTTCTCAGCTGCGAGTAGCAGCGCTCGCAGTACACAGGGCTTCGCAAGGCCCGAAGACCCGGAGGGAAGTTTCGCACACCGAAAATGTGCCAGGACAGAGACGTGTTCTACGTTGTCCCTTCTCGTCATGCAGTTTGTGCCTCTGCTGCTTCTGCTGTTAGGAATCGCTCCTTGAAAGGCGAGCGAGAGCGTCCTTCCGGGTGCATTGCACTGAGTCGAGTGCTCGCTCGGGACTTTGCACTCGGGGCCAAGGCAAGAGGGCGTGCTTGCCCGCAGAACTGAGAACACGCTGTTGGGCAGAGCTGCAACTGACCGCTGGAGTTCAGCTCTCGCCGGACGGCAGAAGGCGAAGAACGAAGCCGCTTGCGAGCGGCGCAGTGCAGCGAAGAGCTCTCCGAATTCGCCGCTAGCTCCACGGTCCTTCTCAGCTGCGAGTAGCAGCGCTCGCAGTACACAGGGCTTCGCAAGGCCCGAAGACCCGGAGGGAAGTATCGCACACGAAAATGTGCCAGGACAGAGACGTGTTCTACGTTGTCCCTTCTCGTCATGCAGTTTGTGCCTCTGCTGCTTCTGCTGTTAGGAATCGCTCCTTGAAAGACGAGCGAGAGCGTCCTTCCGGGTGCATTGCACTGAGTCGAGTGCTCGCTCGGGACTTTGCTCTCGGGGCCAAGGCAAGAGGGCGTGCTTGCCCGCAGAACTGAGAACACGCTGTTGGGCAGAGCTGCAACTGACCGCTGGAGTTCAGCTCTCGCCGGACGGCAGAAGGCGAAGAACGAAGCCGCTTAGCGAGCGGCGCAGTGCAGCGAAGAGCTCTCCGAATTCGCCGCTAGCTCCACGGTCCTTCTCAGCTGCGAGTAGCAGCGCTCGCAGTACACAGGGCTTCGCAAGGCCCGAAGACCCGGAGGGAAGTATCGCACACGAAAAATGCGCCAGGACAGAGACGTGTTCTACGTTGTCCCTTCTCGTCATGCAGTTTGTGCCTCTGCTGCTTCTGCTGTTAGGAATCGCTCCTTGAAAGGCGAGCGAGAGCGTCCTTCCGGGTGCATTGCACTGAGTCGAGTGCTCGCTCGGGACTTTGCTCTCGGGGCCAAGGCAAAGAGGGCGTGCTTGCCCGCAGAACTGAGAACACGCTGTTGGGCAGAGCTGCAACTGACCGCTGGAGTTCAGCTCTCGCCGGACGGCAGAAGGCGAAGAACGAAGCCGCTTGCGAGCGGCGCAGTGCAGCGAAGAGCTCTCCGAATTCGCCGCTAGCTCCACGGTCCTTCTCAGCTGCGAGTAGCAGCGCTCGCAGTACACAGAGCTTCGCAAGGCCCGAAGACCCGGAGGGAAGTATCGCACACGAAAATGCGCCAGGACAGAGACGTGTTCTACGTTGTCCCTTCTCGTCATGCAGTTTGTGCCTCTGCTGCTTCTGCTGTTAGGAATCGCTCCTTGAAAGGCGAGCGAGGAGCGTCCTTCTGGGTGCATTGCACTGAGTCGAGTGCTCGCTCGGGACTTTGCTCTCGGGGCCAAGGCAAGAGGGCGTGCTTGCCCGCAGAACTGAGAACACGCTGTTGGGCAGAGCTGCAACTGACCGCTGGAGTTCAGCTCTCGCCGGACGGCAGAAGGCGAAGAACGAAGCCGCTTGCGAGCGGCGCAGTGCAGCGAAGAGCTCTCCGAATTCGCCCGCTAGCTCCACGGTCCTTCTCAGCTGCGAGTAGCAGCGCTCGCAGTACACAGAGCTTCGCAAGGCCCGAAGACCCGGAGGGAAGTATCGCACACGAAAATGCGCCAGGACAGAGACGTGTTCTACGTTGTCCCTTCTCGTCATGCAGTTTGTGCCTCTGCTGCTTCTGCTGTTAGGAATCGCTCCTTGAAAGGCGAGCGAGAGCGTCCTTCTGGGTGCATTGCACTGAGTCGAGTGCTCGCTCGGGACTTTGCTCTCGGGGCCAAGGCAAGAGGGGCGTGCTTGCCCGCAGAACTGAGAACACGCTGTTGGGCAGAGCTGCAACTGACCGCTGGAGTTCAGCTCTCGCCGGACGGCAGAAGGCGAAGAACGAAGCCGCTTGCGAGCGGCGCAGTGCAGCGAAGAGCTCTCCGAATTCGCCGCTCAGCTCCACGGTCCTTCTCAGCTGCGAGTAGCAGCGCTCGCAGTACACAAGGGCTTCGCAAGGCCCGAAGACCCGGAGGGAAGTTTCGCACACGAAAATGTGCCAGGACAGAGACGTGTTCTACGTTGTCCCTTCTCGTCATTGCAGTTTGTGCCTCTGCTGCTTCTGCTGTTAGGAATCGCTCCTTGAAAGGCGAGCGAGAGCGTCCTTCTGGGTGCATTGCACTGAGTCGAGTGCTCGCTCGGGACTTTGCTCTCGGGGCCAAGGCAAGAGGGCGTGCTTGCCCGCAGAACTGAGAACACGCTGTTGGGCAGAGCTGCAACTGACCGCTGGAGTTCAGCTCTCGCCGGACGGCAGAAGCGCGAAGACGAAGCCGCTTGCGAGCGGCGCAGTGCAGCGAAGAGCTCTCCGAATTCGCCCGCTAGCTCCACGGTCCTTCTCAGCTGCGAGTAGCAGCGCTCGCAGTACACAGGGCTTCGCAAGGCCCGAAGACCCGGAGGGAAGTATCGCACCACGAAAATGCGCCAGGACAGAGACGTGTTTCTACGTTGTCCCTTCTCGTCATGCAGTTTGTGCCTCTGCTGCTTCTGCTGTTAGGAATCGA
>NW_028276238.1:0-33244 GCF_052056855.1 Sturnus vulgaris
TAAAATGTGCCAGGACAGAGACGTGTTCTACGTTGTCCCTTCTCGTCATGCAGTTTGTGCCTCTGCTGTTTCTGCTGTTAGGAATCGCTCCTTGAAAGACGAGCGAGAGCGTCCTTCCGGGTGCATTGCACTGAGTCGAGTGCTCGCTCGGACTTTGCTCTCGGGGCCAAGGCAAGAGGGCGTGCTTGCCCGCAGAACTGAGAACACGCTGTTGGGCAGAGCTGCAACTGACCGCTGGAGTTCAGCTCTCGCCGGACGGCAGAAGGCGAAGAACGAAGCCGCTTGCGAGCGGCGCAGTGCAGCGAAGAGCTCTCCGAATTCGCCGCTAGCTCCACGGTCCTTCTCAGCTGCGAGTAGCAGCGCTCGCAGTACACAGGGCTTCGCAAGGCCCGAAGACCCGGAGGGAAGTATCGCACACGAAAATGTGCCAGGACAGAGACGTGTTCTACGTTGTCCCTTCTCGTCATGCAGTTTGTGCCTCTGCTGCTTCTGCTGTTAGGAATCGCTCCTTGAAAGACGAGCGAGAGCGTCCTTCCGGGTGCATTGCACTGAGTCGAGTGCTCGCTCGGGACTTTGCTCTCGGGGCCAAGGCAAGAGGGCGTGCTTGCCCGCAGAACTGAGAACACGCTGTTGGGCAGAGCTGCAACTGACCGCTGGAGTTCAGCTCTCGCCGGACGGCAGAAGGCGAAGAACGAAGCCGCTTGCGAGCGGCGCAGTGCAGCGAAGAGCTCTCCGAATTCGCCGCTAGCTCCACGGTCCTTCTCAGCTGCGAGTAGCAGCGCTCGCAGTACACAGGGCTTCGCAAGGCCCGAAGACCCGGAGGGAAGTATCGCACACGAAAATGTGCCAGGACAGAGACGTGTTCTACGTTGTCCCTTCTCGTCATGCAGTTTGTGCCTCTGCTGTTTCTGCTGTTAGGAATCGCTCCTTGAAAGACGAGCGAGAGCGTCCTTCCGGGTGCATTGCACTGAGTCGAGTGCTCGCTCGGGACTTTGCTCTCGGGGCCAAGGCAAGAGGGCGTGCTTGCCCGCAGAACTGAGAACACGCTGTTGGGCAGAGCTGCAACTGACCGCTGGAGTTCAGCTCTCGCCGGACGGCAGAAGGCGAAGAACGAAGCCGCTTGCGAGCGGCGCAGTGCAGCGAAGAGCTCTCCGAATTCGCCGCTAGCTCCACGGTCCTTCTCAGCTGCGAGTAGCAGCGCTCGCAGTACACAGGGCTTCGCAAGGCCCGAAGACCCGGAGGGAAGTATCGCACACGAAAATGTGCCAGGACAGAGACGTGTTCTACGTTGTCCCTTCTCGTCATGCAGTTTGTGCCTCTGCTGCTTCTGCTGTTAGGAATCGCTCCTTGAAAGACGAGCGAGAGCGTCCTTCCGGGTGCATTGCACTGAGTCGAGTGCTCGCTCGGGACTTTGCTCTCGGGGCCAAGGCAAGAGGGCGTGCTTGCCCGCAGAACTGAGAACACGCTGTTGGGCAGAGCTGCAACTGACCGCTGGAGTTCAGCTCTCGCCGGACGGCAGAAGGCGAAGAACGAAGCCGCTTGCGAGCGGCGCAGTGCAGCGAAGAGCTCTCCGAATTCGCCGCTAGCTCCACGGTCCTTCTCAGCTGCGAGTAGCAGCGCTCGCAGTACACAGGGCTTCGCAAGGCCCGAAGACCCGGAGGGAAGTATCGCACACGAAAATGCGCCAGGACAGAGACGTGTTCTACGTTGTCCCTTCTCGTCATGCAGTTTGTGCCTCTGCTGCTTCTGCTGTAGGTAATCGCTCCTTGAAAGACGAGCGAGAGCGTCCTTCCGGGTGCATTGCACTGAGTCGAGTGCTCGCTCGGGTCTTTGCACTCGGGGCCAAGGCAAGAGGGCGTGCTTGCCCGCAGAACTGAGAACACGCTGTTGGGCAGAGCTGCAACTGACCGCTGGAGTTCAGCTCTCGCCGGACGGCAAAAGGCGAAGAACGAAGCCGCTTGCGAGCGGCGCAGTGCAGCGAAGAGCTCTCCGAATTCGCCGCTAGCTCCACGGTCCTTCTCAGCTGCGAGTAGCAGCGCTCGCAGTACACAGGGCTTCGCAAGGCCCGAAGACCCGGAGGGGAGTATCGCACACGGAAATGCGCCAGGACAGAGACGTGTTCTACGTTGTCCCTTCTCGTCATGCAGTTTGTGCCTCTGCTGCTTCTGCTGTTAGGAATCGCTCCTTGAAAGGCGAGCGAGAGCGTCCTTCCGGGTGCATTGCACTGAGTCGAGTGCTCGCTCGGGACTTTGCACTCGGGGCCAAGGCAAGAGGGCGTGCTTGCCCGCAGAACTGAGAACACGCTGTTGGGCAGAGCTGCAACTGACCGCTGGAGTTCAGCTCTCGCCGGACGGCAGAAGGCGAAGAACGAAGCCGCTTGCGAGCGGCGCAGTGCAGCGAAGAGCTCTCCGAATTCGCCGCTAGCTCCACGGTCCTTCTCAGCTGCGAGTAGCAGCGCTCGCAGTACACAGAGCTTCGCAAGGCCCGAAGACCCGGAGGGAAGTATCGCACACGAAAATGCGCCAGGACAGAGACGTGTTCTACGTTGTCCCTTCTCGTCATGCAGTTTGTGCCTCTGCTGCTTCTGCTGTTAGGAATCGCTCCTTGAAAGACGAGCGAGAGCGTCCTTCCGGGTGCATTGCACTGAGTCGAGTGCTCGCTCGGGACTTTGCACTCGGGGCCAAGGCAAGAGGGCGTGCTTGCCCGCAGAACTGAGAACACGCTGTTGGGCAGAGCTGCAACTGACCGCTGGAGTTCAGCTCTCGCCGGACGGCAAAAGGCGAAAACGAAGCCGCTTGCGAGCGGCGCAGTGCAGCGAAGAGCTCTCCGAATTCGCCGCTAGCTCCACGGTCCTTCTCAGCTGCGAGTAGCAGCGCTCGCAGTACACAGGGCTTCGCAAGGCCCGAAGACCCGGAGGGAAGTATCGCACACGAAAATGCGCCAGGACAGAGACGTGTTCTACGTTGTCCCTTCTCGTCATGCAGTTTGTGCCTCTGCTGCTTTTGCTGTAGGTAATCGCTCCTTGAAAGGCGAGCGAGAGCGTCCTTCCGGGTGCATTGCACTGAGTCGAGTGCTCGCTCGGGACTTTGCTCTCGGGGCCAAGGCAAGAGGGCGTGCTTGCCCGCAGAACTGAGAACACGCTGTTGGGCAGAGCTGCAACTGACCGCTGGAGTTCAGCTCTCGCCGGACGGCAGAAGGCGAAGAACGAAGCCGCTTGCGAGCGGCGCAGTGCAGCGAAGAGCTCTCCGAATTCGCCGCTAGCTCCACGGTCCTTCTCAGCTGCGAGTAGCAGCGCTCGCAGTACACAGGGCTTCGCAAGGCCCGAAGACCCGGAGGGAAGTTTCGCACACGAAAATGCGCCAGGACAGAGACGTGTTCTACGTTGTCCCTTCTCGTCATGCAGTTTGTGCCTCTGCTGCTTCTGCTGTTAGGAATCGCTCCTTGAAAGGCGAGCGAGAGCGTCCTTCCGGGTGCATTGCACTGAGTCGAGTGCTCGCTCGGGGCTTTGCTCTCGGGGCCAAGGCAAGAGGGCGTGCTTGCCCGCAGAACTGAGAACACGCTGTTGGGCAGAGCTGCAACTGACCGCTGGAGTTCAGCTCTCGCCGGACGGCAGAAGGCGAAGAACGAAGCCGCTTGCGAGCGGCGCAGTGCAGCGAAGAGCTCTCCGAATTCGCCGCTAGCTCCACGGTCCTTCTCAGCTGCGAGTAGCAGCGCTCGCAGTACACAGGGCTTCGCAAGGCCCGAAGACCCGGAGGGAAGTTTCGCACACGAAAATGTGCCAGGACAGAGACGTGTTCTACGTTGTCCCTTCTCGTCATGCAGTTTGTGCCTCTGCTGCTTCTGCTGTTAGGAATCGCTCCTTGAAAGGCGAGCGAGAGCGTCCTTCCGGGTGCATTGCACTGAGTCGAGTGCTCGCTCGGGACTTTGCTCTCGGGGCCAAGGCAAGAGGGCGTGCTTGCCCGCAGAACTGAGAACACGCTGTTGGGCAGAGCTGCAACTGACCGCTGGAGTTCAGCTCTCGCCGGACGGCAAAAGGCGAAGAACGAAGCCGCTTGCGAGCGGCGCAGTGCAGCGAAGAGCTCTCCGAATTCGCCGCTAGCTCCACGGTCCTTCTCAGCTGCGAGTAGCAGCGCTCGCAGTACACAGGGCTTCGCAAGGCCCGAAGACCCGGAGGGGAGTATCGCACACGGAAATGCGCCAGGACAGAGACGTGTTCTACGTTGTCCCTTCTCGTCATGCAGTTTGTGCCTCTGCTGCTTCTGCTGTTAGGAATCGCTCCTTGAAAGGCGAGCGAGAGCGTCCTTCCGGGTGCATTGCACTGAGTCGAGTGCTCGCTCGGGACTTTGCACTCGGGGCCAAGGCAAGAGGGCGTGCTTGCCCGCAGAACTGAGAACACGCTGTTGGGCAGAGCTGCAACTGACCGCTGGAGTTCAGCTCTCGCCGGACGGCAGAAGGCGAAGAACGAAGCCGCTTGCGAGCGGCGCAGTGCAGCGAAGAGCTCTCCGAATTCGCCGCTAGCTCCACGGTCCTTCTCAGCTGCGAGTAGCAGCGCTCGCAGTACACAGAGCTTCGCAAGGCCCGAAGACCCGGAGGGGAGTATCGCACACGAAAATGCGCCAGGACAGAGACGTGTTCTACGTTGTCCCTTCTCGTCATGCAGTTTGTGCCTCTGCTGCTTCTGCTGTTAGGAATCGCTCCTTGAAAGACGAGCGAGAGCGTCCTTCCGGGTGCATTGCACTGAGTCGAGTGCTCGCTCGGGACTTTGCACTCGGGGCCAAGGCAAGAGGGCGTGCTTGCCCGCAGAACTGAGAACACGCTGTTGGGCAGAGCTGCAACTGACCGCTGGAGTTCAGCTCTCGCCGGACGGCAAAAGGCGAAAACGAAGCCGCTTGCGAGCGGCGCAGTGCAGCGAAGAGCTCTCCGAATTCGCCGCTAGCTCCACGGTCCTTCTCAGCTGCGAGTAGCAGCGCTCGCAGTACACAGGGCTTCGCAAGGCCCGAAGACCCGGAGGGAAGTATCGCACACGAAAATGCGCCAGGACAGAGACGTGTTCTACGTTGTCCCTTCTCGTCATGCAGTTTGTGCCTCTGCTGCTTTTGCTGTAGGTAATCGCTCCTTGAAAGGCGAGCGAGAGCGTCCTTCCGGGTGCATTGCACTGAGTCGAGTGCTCGCTCGGGGCTTTGCTCTCGGGGCCAAGGCAAGAGGGCGTGCTTGCCCGCAGAACTGAGAACACGCTGTTGGGCAGAGCTGCAACTGACCGCTGGAGTTCAGCTCTCGCCGGACGGCAGAAGGCGAAGAACGAAGCCGCTTGCGAGCGGCGCAGTGCAGCGAAGAGCTCTCCGAATTCGCCGCTAGCTCCACGGTCCTTCTCAGCTGCGAGTAGCAGCGCTCGCAGTACACAGGGCTTCGCAAGGCCCGAAGACCCGGAGGGAAGTTTCGCACACGAAAATGCGCCAGGACAGAGACGTGTTCTACGTTGTCCCTTCTCGTCATGCAGTTTGTGCCTCTGCTGCTTCTGCTGTTAGGAATCGCTCCTTGAAAGGCGAGCGAGAGCGTCCTTCCGGGTGCATTGCACTGAGTCGAGTGCTCGCTCGGGACTTTGCTCTCGGGGCCAAGGCAAGAGGGCGTGCTTGCCCGCAGAACTGAGAACACGCTGTTGGGCAGAGCTGCAACTGACCGCTGGAGTTCAGCTCTCGCCGGACGGCAGAAGGCGAAGAACGAAGCCGCTTGCGAGCGGCGCAGTGCAGCGAAGAGCTCTCCGAATTCGCCGCTAGCTCCACGGTCCTTCTCAGCTGCGAGTAGCAGCGCTCGCAGTACACAGGGCTTCGCAAGGCCCGAAGACCCGGAGGGAAGTATCGCACACGAAAATGCGCCAGGACAGAGACGTGTTCTACGTTGTCCCTTCTCGTCATGCAGTTTGTGCCTCTGCTGCTTCTGCTGTTAGGAATCGCTCCTTGAAAGACGAGCGAGAGCGTCCTTCCGGGTGCATTGCACTGAGTCGAGTGCTCGCTCGGGACTTTGCACTCGGGGCCAAGGCAAGAGGGCGTGCTTGCCCGCAGAACTGAGAACACGCTGTTGGGCAGAGCTGCAACTGACCGCTGGAGTTCAGCTCTCGCCGGACGGCAAAAGGCGAAAACGAAGCCGCTTGCGAGCGGCGCAGTGCAGCGAAGAGCTCTCCGAATTCGCCGCTAGCTCCACGGTCCTTCTCAGCTGCGAGTAGCAGCGCTCGCAGTACACAGGGCTTCGCAAGGCCCGAAGACCCGGAGGGAAGTATCGCACACGAAAATGTGCCAGGACAGAGACGTGTTCTACGTTGTCCCTTCTCGTCATGCAGTTTGTGCCTCTGCTGCTTTTGCTGTAGGTAATCGCTCCTTGAAAGACGAGCGAGAGCGTCCTTCCGGGTGCATTGCACTGAGTCGAGTGCTCGCTCGGGACTTTGCTCTCGGGGCCAAGGCAAGAGGGCGTGCTTGCCCGCAGAACTGAGAACACGCTGTTGGGCAGAGCTGCAACTGACCGCTGGAGTTCAGCTCTCGCCGGACGGCAGAAGGCGAAGAACGAAGCCGCTTGCGAGCGGCGCAGTGCAGCGAAGAGCTCTCCGAATTCGCCGCTAGCTCCACGGTCCTTCTCAGCTGCGAGTAGCAGCGCTCGCAGTACACAGGGCTTCGCAAGGCCCGAAGACCCGGAGGGAAGTATCGCACACGAAAATGTGCCAGGACAGAGACGTGTTCTACGTTGTCCCTTCTCGTCATGCAGTTTGTGCCTCTGCTGCTTTTGCTGTAGGTAATCGCTCCTTGAAAGACGAGCGAGAGCGTCCTTCCGGGTGCATTGCACTGAGTCGAGTGCTCGCTCGGGACTTTGCTCTCGGGGCCAAGGCAAGAGGGCGTGCTTGCCCGCAGAACTGAGAACACGCTGTTGGGCAGAGCTGCAACTGACCGCTGGAGTTCAGCTCTCGCCGGACGGCAGAAGGCGAAGAACGAAGCCGCTTGCGAGCGGCGCAGTGCAGCGAAGAGCTCTCCGAATTCGCCGCTAGCTCCACGGTCCTTCTCAGCTGCGAGTAGCAGCGCTCGCAGTACACAGAGCTTCGCAAGGCCCGAAGACCCGGAGGGAAGTATGGCACACGGAAATGTGCCAGGACAGAGACGTGTTCTACGTTGTCCCTTCTCGTCATGCAGTTTGTGCCTCTGCTGCTTCTGCTGTTAGGAATCGCTCCTTGAAAGACGAGCGAGAGCGTCCTTCCGGGTGCATTGCACTGAGTCGAGTGCTCGCTCGGGACTTTGCACTCGGGGCCAAGGCAAGAGGGCGTGCTTGCCCGCAGAACTGAGAACACGCTGTTGGGCAGAGCTGCAACTGACCGCTGGAGTTCAGCTCTCGCCGGACGGCAGAAGGCGAAGAACGAAGCCGCTTGCGAGCGGCGCAGTGCAGCGAAGAGCTCTCCGAATTCGCCGCTAGCTCCACGGTCCTTCTCAGCTGCGAGTAGCAGCGCTCGCAGTACACAGGGCTTCGCAAGGCCCGAAGACCCGGAGGGAAGTATCGCACACGAAAATGTGCCAGGACAGAGACGTGTTCTACGTTGTCCCTTCTCGTCATGCAGTTTGTGCCTCTGCTGCTTCTGCTGTTAGGAATCGCTCCTTGAAAGACGAGCGAGAGCGTCCTTCCGGGTGCATTGCACTGAGTCGAGTGCTCGCTCGGGACTTTGCACTCGGGGCCAAGGCAAGAGGGCGTGCTTGCCCGCAGAACTGAGAACACGCTGTTGGGCAGAGCTGCAACTGACCGCTGGAGTTCAGCTCTCGCCGGACGGCAGAAGGCGAAGAACGAAGCCGCTTGCGAGCGGCGCAGTGCAGCGAAGAGCTCTCCGAATTCGCCGCTAGCTCCACGGTCCTTCTCAGCTGCGAGTAGCAGCGCTCGCAGTACACAGGGCTTCGCAAGGCCCGAAGACCCGGAGGGAAGTATCGCACACGAAAATGCGCCAGGACAGAGACGTGTTCTACGTTGTCCCTTCTCGTCATGCAGTTTGTGCCTCTGCTGCTTCTGCTGTTAGGAATCGCTCCTTGAAAGACGAGCGAGAGCGTCCTTCCGGGTGCATTGCACTGAGTCGAGTGCTCGCTCGGGACTTTGCTCTCGGGGCCAAGGCAAGAGGGCGTGCTTGCCCGCAGAACTGAGAACACGCTGTTGGGCAGAGCTGCAACTGACCGCTGGAGTTCAGCTCTCGCCGGACGGCAGAAGGCGAAGAACGAAGCCGCTTGCGAGCGGCGCAGTGCAGCGAAGAGCTCTCCGAATTCGCCGCTAGCTCCACGGTCCTTCTCAGCTGCGAGTAGCAGCGCTCGCAGTACACAGGGCTTCGCAAGGCCCGAAGACCCGGAGGGAAGTATCGCACACGAAAATGTGCCAGGACAGAGACGTGTTCTACGTTGTCCCTTCTCGTCATGCAGTTTGTGCCTCTGCTGCTTCTGCTGTAGGTAATCGCTCCTTGAAAGACGAGCGAGAGCGTCCTTCCGGGTGCATTGCACTGAGTCGAGTGCTCGCTCGGGACTTTGCTCTCGGGGCCAAGGCAAGAGGGCGTGCTTGCCCGCAGAACTGAGAACACGCTGTTGGGCAGAGCTGCAACTGACCGCTGGAGTTCAGCTCTCGCCGGACGGCAAAAGGCGAAGAACGAAGCCGCTTGCGAGCGGCGCAGTGCAGCGAAGAGCTCTCCGAATTCGCCGCTAGCTCCACGGTCCTTCTCAGCTGCGAGTAGCAGCGCTCGCAGTACACAGAGCTTCGCAAGGCCCGAAGACCCGGAGGGAAGTATCGCACACGAAAATGTGCCAGGACAGAGACGTGTTCTACGTTGTCCCTTCTCGTCATGCAGTTTGTGCCTCTGCTGCTTCTGCTGTAGGTAATCGCTCCTTGAAAGACGAGCGAGAGCGTCCTTCCGGGTGCATTGCACTGAGTCGAGTGCTCGCTCGGGACTTTGCTCTCGGGGCCAAGGCAAGAGGGCGTGCTTGCCCGCAGAACTGAGAACACGCTGTTGGGCAGAGCTGCAACTGACCGCTGGAGTTCAGCTCTCGCCGGACGGCAGAAGGCGAAGAACGAAGCCGCTTGCGAGCGGCGCAGTGCAGCGAAGAGCTCTCCGAATTCGCCGCTAGCTCCACGGTCCTTCTCAGCTGCGAGTAGCAGCGTTCGCAGTACACAGAGCTTCGCAAGGCCCGAAGACCCGGAGGGAAGTATGGCACACGGAAATGCGCCAGGACAGAGACGTGTTCTACGTTGTCCCTTCTCGTCATGCAGTTTGTGCCTCTGCTGCTTCTGCTGTTAGGAATCGCTCCTTGAAAGACGAGCGAGAGCGTCCTTCCGGGTGCATTGCACTGAGTCGAGTGCTCGCTCGGGACTTTGCACTCGGGGCCAAGGCAAGAGGGCGTGCTTGCCCGCAGAACTGAGAACACGCTGTTGGGCAGAGCTGCAACTGACCGCTGGAGTTCAGCTCTCGCCGGACGGCAGAAGGCGAAGAACGAAGCCGCTTGCGAGCGGCGCAGTGCAGCGAAGAGCTCTCCGAATTCGCCGCTAGCTCCACGGTCCTTCTCAGCTGCGAGTAGCAGCGCTCGCAGTACACAGGGCTTCGCAAGGCCCGAAGACCCGGAGGGAAGTATCGCACACGGAAATGTGCCAGGACAGAGACGTGTTCTACGTTGTCCCTTCTCGTCATGCAGTTTGTGCCTCTGCTGCTTCTGCTGTTAGGAATCGCTCCTTGAAAGACGAGCGAGAGCGTCCTTCCGGGTGCATTGCACTGAGTCGAGTGCTCGCTCGGGACTTTGCACTCGGGGCCAAGGCAAGAGGGCGTGCTTGCCCGCAGAACTGAGAACACGCTGTTGGGCAGAGCTGCAACTGACCGCTGGAGTTCAGCTCTCGCCGGACGGCAGAAGGCGAAGAACGAAGCCGCTTGCGAGCGGCGCAGTGCAGCGAAGAGCTCTCCGAATTCGCCGCTAGCTCCACGGTCCTTCTCAGCTGCGAGTAGCAGCGCTCGCAGTACACAGGGCTTCGCAAGGCCCGAAGACCCGGAGGGAAGTATCGCACACGAAAATGTGCCAGGACAGAGACGTGTTCTACGTTGTCCCTTCTCGTCATGCAGTTTGTGCCTCTGCTGCTTCTGCTGTTAGGAATCGCTCCTTGAAAGACGAGCGAGAGCGTCCTTCCGGGTGCATTGCACTGAGTCGAGTGCTCGCTCGGGACTTTGCTCTCGGGGCCAAGGCAAGAGGGCGTGCTTGCCCGCAGAACTGAGAACACGCTGTTGGGCAGAGCTGCAACTGACCGCTGGAGTTCAGCTCTCGCCGGACGGCAAAAGGCGAAAACGAAGCCGCTTGCGAGCGGCGCAGTGCAGCGAAGAACTCTCCGAATTCGCCGCTAGCTCCACGGTCCTTCTCAGCTGCGAGTAGCAGCGCTCGCAGTACACAGAGCTTCGCAAGGCCCGAAGACCCGGAGGGAAGTATCGCACACGAAAATGCGCCAGGACAGAGACGTGTTCTACGTTGTCCCTTCTCGTCATGCAGTTTGTGCCTCTGCTGCTTCTGCTGTTAGGAATCGCTCCTTGAAAGGCGAGCGAGAGCGTCCTTCCGGGTGCATTGCACTGAGTCGAGTGCTCGCTCGGGACTTTGCTCTCGGGGCCAAGGCAAGAGGGCGTGCTTGCCCGCAGAACTGAGAACACGCTGTTGGGCAGAGCTGCAACTGACCGCTGGAGTTCAGCTCTCGCCGGACGGCAGAAGGCGAAGAACGAAGCCGCTTGCGAGCGGCGCAGTGCAGCGAAGAGCTCTCCGAATTCGCCGCTAGCTCCACGGTCCTTCTCAGCTGCGAGTAGCAGCGCTCGCAGTACACAGGGCTTCGCAAGGCCCGAAGACCCGGAGGGAAGTATCGCACACGAAAATGCGCCAGGACAGAGACGTGTTCTACGTTGTCCCTTCTCGTCATGCAGTTTGTGCCTCTGCTGCTTCTGCTGTTAGGAATCGCTCCTTGAAAGGCGAGCGAGAGCGTCCTTCCGGGTGCATTGCACTGAGTCGAGTGCTCGCTCGGGACTTTGCTCTCGGGGCCAAGGCAAGAGGGCGTGCTTGCCCGCAGAACTGAGAACACGCTGTTGGGCAGAGCTGCAACTGACCGCTGGAGTTCAGCTCTCGCCGGACGGCAGAAGGCGAAGAACGAAGCCGCTTGCGAGCGGCGCAGTGCAGCGAAGAGCTCTCCGAATTCGCCGCTAGCTCCACGGTCCTTCTCAGCTGCGAGTAGCAGCGCTCGCAGTACACAGGGCTTCGCAAGGCCCGAAGACCCGGAGGGAAGTATCGCACACGAAAATGTGCCAGGACAGAGACGTGTTCTACGTTGTCCCTTCTCGTCATGCAGTTTGTGCCTCTGCTGCTTCTGCTGTTAGGAATCGCTCCTTGAAAGACGAGCGAGAGCGTCCTTCCGGGTGCATTGCACTGAGTCGAGTGCTCGCTCGGGACTTTGCTCTCGGGGCCAAGGCAAGAGGGCGTGCTTGCCCGCAGAACTGAGAACACGCTGTTGGGCAGAGCTGCAACTGACCGCTGGAGTTCAGCTCTCGCCGGACGGCAGAAGGCGAAGAACGAAGCCGCTTGCGAGCGGCGCAGTGCAGCGAAGAGCTCTCCGAATTCGCCGCTAGCTCCACGGTCCTTCTCAGCTGCGAGTAGCAGCGCTCGCAGTACACAGGGCTTCGCAAGGCCCGAAGACCCGGAGGGAAGTATCGCACACGAAAATGCGCCAGGACAGAGACGTGTTCTACGTTGTCCCTTCTCGTCATGCAGTTTGTGCCTCTGCTGCTTCTGCTGTTAGGAATCGCTCCTTGAAAGGCGAGCGAGAGCGTCCTTCCGGGTGCATTGCACTGAGTCGAGTGCTCGCTCGGGACTTTGCTCTCGGGGCCAAGGCAAGAGGGCGTGCTTGCCCGCAGAACTGAGAACACGCTGTTGGGCAGAGCTGCAACTGACCGCTGGAGTTCAGCTCTCGCCGGACGGCAGAAGGCGAAGAACGAAGCCGCTTGCGAGCGGCGCAGTGCAGCGAAGAGCTCTCCGAATTCGCCGCTAGCTCCACGGTCCTTCTCAGCTGCGAGTAGCAGCGCTCGCAGTACACAGGGCTTCGCAAGGCCCGAAGACCCGGAGGGAAGTATCGCACACGAAAATGTGCCAGGACAGAGACGTGTTCTACGTTGTCCCTTCTCGTCATGCAGTTTGTGCCTCTGCTGTTTCTGCTGTTAGGAATCGCTCCTTGAAAGACGAGCGAGAGCGTCCTTCCGGGTGCATTGCACTGAGTCGAGTGCTCGCTCGGGACTTTGCTCTCGGGGCCAAGGCAAGAGGGCGTGCTTGCCCGCAGAACTGAGAACACGCTGTTGGGCAGAGCTGCAACTGACCGCTGGAGTTCAGCTCTCGCCGGACGGCAGAAGGCGAAGAACGAAGCCGCTTGCGAGCGGCGCAGTGCAGCGAAGAGCTCTCCGAATTCGCCGCTAGCTCCACGGTCCTTCTCAGCTGCGAGTAGCAGCGCTCGCAGTACACAGGGCTTCGCAAGGCCCGAAGACCCGGAGGGAAGTATCGCACACGAAAATGTGCCAGGACAGAGACGTGTTCTACGTTGTCCCTTCTCGTCATGCAGTTTGTGCCTCTGCTGCTTCTGCTGTTAGGAATCGCTCCTTGAAAGGCGAGCGAGAGCGTCCTTCCGGGTGCATTGCACTGAGTCGAGTGCTCGCTCGGGACTTTGCTCTCGGGGCCAAGGCAAGAGGGCGTGCTTGCCCGCAGAACTGAGAACACGCTGTTGGGCAGAGCTGCAACTGACCGCTGGAGTTCAGCTCTCGCCGGACGGCAGAAGGCGAAGAACGAAGCCGCTTGCGAGCGGCGCAGTGCAGCGAAGAGCTCTCCGAATTCGCCGCTAGCTCCACGGTCCTTCTCAGCTGCGAGTAGCAGCGCTCGCAGTACACAGGGCTTCGCAAGGCCCGAAGACCCGGAGGGAAGTTTCGCACACGAAAATGTGCCAGGACAGAGACGTGTTCTACGTTGTCCCTTCTCGTCATGCAGTTTGTGCCTCTGCTGCTTCTGCTGTTAGGAATCGCTCCTTGAAAGGCGAGCGAGAGCGTCCTTCCGGGTGCATTGCACTGAGTCGAGTGCTCGCTCGGGACTTTGCTCTCGGGGCCAAGGCAAGAGGGCGTGCTTGCCCGCAGAACTGAGAACACGCTGTTGGGCAGAGCTGCAACTGACCGCTGGAGTTCAGCTCTCGCCGGACGGCAGAAGGCGAAGAACGAAGCCGCTTGCGAGCGGCGCAGTGCAGCGAAGAGCTCTCCGAATTCGCCGCTAGCTCCACGGTCCTTCTCAGCTGCGAGTAGCAGCGCTCGCAGTACACAGGGCTTCGCAAGGCCCGAAGACCCGGAGGGAAGTATCGCACACGAAAATGTGCCAGGACAGAGACGTGTTCTACGTTGTCCCTTCTCGTCATGCAGTTTGTGCCTCTGCTGCTTCTGCTGTAGGTAATCGCTCCTTGAAAGACGAGCGAGAGCGTCCTTCCGGGTGCATTGCACTGAGTCGAGTGCTCGCTCGGGTCTTTGCACTCGGGGCCAAGGCAAGAGGGCGTGCTTGCCCGCAGAACTGAGAACACGCTGTTGGGCAGAGCTGCAACTGACCGCTGGAGTTCAGCTCTCGCCGGACGGCAAAAGGCGAAGAACGAAGCCGCTTGCGAGCGGCGCAGTGCAGCGAAGAGCTCTCCGAATTCGCCGCTAGCTCCACGGTCCTTCTCAGCTGCGAGTAGCAGCGCTCGCAGTACACAGGGCTTCGCAAGGCCCGAAGACCCGGAGGGGAGTATCGCACACGGAAATGTGCCAGGACAGAGACGTGTTCTACGTTGTCCCTTCTCGTCATGCAGTTTGTGCCTCTGCTGCTTCTGCTGTTAGGAATCGCTCCTTGAAAGACGAGCGAGAGCGTCCTTCCGGGTGCATTGCACTGAGTCGAGTGCTCGCTCGGGACTTTGCACTCGGGGCCAAGGCAAGAGGGCGTGCTTGCCCGCAGAACTGAGAACACGCTGTTGGGCAGAGCTGCAACTGACCGCTGGAGTTCAGCTCTCGCCGGACGGCAGAAGGCGAAGAACGAAGCCGCTTGCGAGCGGCGCAGTGCAGCGAAGAGCTCTCCGAATTCGCCGCTAGCTCCACGGTCCTTCTCAGCTGCGAGTAGCAGCGCTCGCAGTACACAGAGCTTCGCAAGGCCCGAAGACCCGGAGGGAAGTATCGCACACGAAAATGCGCCAGGACAGAGACGTGTTCTACGTTGTCCCTTCTCGTCATGCAGTTTGTGCCTCTGCTGCTTCTGCTGTTAGGAATCGCTCCTTGAAAGACGAGCGAGAGCGTCCTTCCGGGTGCATTGCACTGAGTCGAGTGCTCGCTCGGGACTTTGCACTCGGGGCCAAGGCAAGAGGGCGTGCTTGCCCGCAGAACTGAGAACACGCTGTTGGGCAGAGCTGCAACTGACCGCTGGAGTTCAGCTCTCGCCGGACGGCAGAAGGCGAAGAACGAAGCCGCTTGCGAGCGGCGCAGTGCAGCGAAGAGCTCTCCGAATTCGCCGCTAGCTCCACGGTCCTTCTCAGCTGCGAGTAGCAGCGCTCGCAGTACACAGAGCTTCGCAAGGCCCGAAGACCCGGAGGGAAGTATCGCACACGAAAATGCGCCAGGACAGAGACGTGTTCTACGTTGTCCCTTCTCGTCATGCAGTTTGTGCCTCTGCTGCTTCTGCTGTTAGGAATCGCTCCTTGAAAGACGAGCGAGAGCGTCCTTCCGGGTGCATTGCACTGAGTCGAGTGCTCGCTCGGGACTTTGCACTCGGGGCCAAGGCAAGAGGGCGTGCTTGCCCGCAGAACTGAGAACACGCTGTTGGGCAGAGCTGCAACTGACCGCTGGAGTTCAGCTCTCGCCGGACGGCAAAAGGCGAAAACGAAGCCGCTTGCGAGCGGCGCAGTGCAGCGAAGAACTCTCCGAATTCGCCGCTAGCTCCACGGTCCTTCTCAGCTGCGAGTAGCAGCGCTCGCAGTACACAGGGCTTCGCAAGGCCCGAAGACCCGGAGGGAAGTATCGCACACGAAAATGCGCCAGGACAGAGACGTGTTCTACGTTGTCCCTTCTCGTCATGCAGTTTGTGCCTCTGCTGCTTCTGCTGTTAGGAATCGCTCCTTGAAAGGCGAGCGAGAGCGTCCTTCCGGGTGCATTGCACTGAGTCGAGTGCTCGCTCGGGACTTTGCACTCGGGGCCAAGGCAAGAGGGCGTGCTTGCCCGCAGAACTGAGAACACGCTGTTGGGCAGAGCTGCAACTGACCGCTGGAGTTCAGCTCTCGCCGGACGGCAAAAGGCGAAAACGAAGCCGCTTGCGAGCGGCGCAGTGCAGCGAAGAACTCTCCGAATTCGCCGCTAGCTCCACGGTCCTTCTCAGCTGCGAGTAGCAGCGCTCGCAGTACACAGAGCTTCGCAAGGCCCGAAGACCCGGAGGGAAGTATCGCACACGAAAATGCGCCAGGACAGAGACGTGTTCTACGTTGTCCCTTCTCGTCATGCAGTTTGTGCCTCTGCTGCTTCTGCTGTTAGGAATCGCTCCTTGAAAGACGAGCGAGAGCGTCCTTCCGGGTGCATTGCACTGAGTCGAGTGCTCGCTCGGGACTTTGCTCTCGGGGCCAAGGCAAGAGGGCGTGCTTGCCCGCAGAACTGAGAACACGCTGTTGGGCAGAGCTGCAACTGACCGCTGGAGTTCAGCTCTCGCCGGACGGCAGAAGGCGAAGAACGAAGCCGCTTGCGAGCGGCGCAGTGCAGCGAAGAGCTCTCCGAATTCGCCGCTAGCTCCACGGTCCTTCTCAGCTGCGAGTAGCAGCGCTCGCAGTACACAGGGCTTCGCAAGGCCCGAAGACCCGGAGGGAAGTATCGCACACGAAAATGCGCCAGGACAGAGACGTGTTCTACGTTGTCCCTTCTCGTCATGCAGTTTGTGCCTCTGCTGCTTCTGCTGTTAGGAATCGCTCCTTGAAAGGCGAGCGAGAGCGTCCTTCCGGGTGCATTGCACTGAGTCGAGTGCTCGCTCGGGACTTTGCACTCGGGGCCAAGGCAAGAGGGCGTGCTTGCCCGCAGAACTGAGAACACGCTGTTGGGCAGAGCTGCAACTGACCGCTGGAGTTCAGCTCTCGCCGGACGGCAGAAGGCGAAGAACGAAGCCGCTTGCGAGCGGCGCAGTGCAGCGAAGAGCTCTCCGAATTCGCCGCTACCTCCACGGTCCTTCTCAGCTGCGAGTAGCAGCGCTCGCAGTACACAGAGCTTCGCAAGGCCCGAAGACCCGGAGGGAAGTATCGCACACGAAAATGTGCCAGGACAGAGACGTGTTCTACGTTGTCCCTTCTCGTCATGCAGTTTGTGCCTCTGCTGCTTTTGCTGTAGGTAATCGCTCCTTGAAAGACGAGCGAGAGCGTCCTTCCGGGTGCATTGCACTGAGTCGAGTGCTCGCTCGGGACTTTGCTCTCGGGGCCAAGGCAAGAGGGCGTGCTTGCCCGCAGAACTGAGAACACGCTGTTGGGCAGAGCTGCAACTGACCGCTGGAGTTCAGCTCTCGCCGGACGGCAAAAGGCGAAGAACGAAGCCGCTTGCGAGCGGCGCAGTGCAGCGAAGAGCTCTCCGAATTCGCCGCTAGCTCCACGGTCCTTCTCAGCTGCGAGTAGCAGCGCTCGCAGTACACAGAGCTTCGCAAGGACCGAAGACCCGGAGGGAAGTATCGCACACGAAAATGTGCCAGGACAGAGACGTGTTCTACGTTGTCCCTTCTCGTCATGCAGTTTGTGCCTCTGCTGCTTTTGCTGTAGGTAATCGCTCCTTGAAAGACGAGCGAGAGCGTCCTTCCGGGTGCATTGCACTGAGTCGAGTGCTCGCTCGGGACTTTGCTCTCGGGGCCAAGGCAAGAGGGCGTGCTTGCCCGCAGAACTGAGAACACGCTGTTGGGCAGAGCTGCAACTGACCGCTGGAGTTCAGCTCTCGCCGGACGGCAGAAGGCGAAGAACGAAGCCGCTTGCGAGCGGCGCAGTGCAGCGAAGAGCTCTCCGAATTCGCCGCTAGCTCCACGGTCCTTCTCAGCTGCGAGTAGCAGCGCTCGCAGTACACAGAGCTTCGCAAGGCCCGAAGACCCGGAGGGAAGTATGGCACACGGAAATGTGCCAGGACAGAGACGTGTTCTACGTTGTCCCTTCTCGTCATGCAGTTTGTGCCTCTGCTGCTTCTGCTGTTAGGAATCGCTCCTTGAAAGGCGAGCGAGAGCGTCCTTCCGGGTGCATTGCACTGAGTCGAGTGCTCGCTCGGGACTTTGCACTCGGGGCCAAGGCAAGAGGGCGTGCTTGCCCGCAGAACTGAGAACACGCTGTTGGGCAGAGCTGCAACTGACCGCTGGAGTTCAGCTCTCGCCGGACGGCAGAAGGCGAAGAACGAAGCCGCTTGCGAGCGGCGCAGTGCAGCGAAGAGCTCTCCGAATTCGCCGCTAGCTCCACGGTCCTTCTCAGCTGCGAGTAGCAGCGCTCGCAGTACACAGGGCTTCGCAAGGCCCGAAGACCCGGAGGGAAGTATCGCACACGAAAATGTGCCAGGACAGAGACGTGTTCTACGTTGTCCCTTCTCGTCATGCAGTTTGTGCCTCTGCTGCTTCTGCTGTTAGGAATCGCTCCTTGAAAGACGAGCGAGAGCGTCCTTCCGGGTGCATTGCACTGAGTCGAGTGCTCGCTCGGGACTTTGCTCTCGGGGCCAAGGCAAGAGGGCGTGCTTGCCCGCAGAACTGAGAACACGCTGTTGGGCAGAGCTGCAACTGACCGCTGGAGTTCAGCTCTCGCCGGACGGCAGAAGGCGAAGAACGAAGCCGCTTGCGAGCGGCGCAGTGCAGCGAAGAGCTCTCCGAATTCGCCGCTAGCTCCACGGTCCTTCTCAGCTGCGAGTAGCAGCGCTCGCAGTACACAGGGCTTCGCAAGGCCCGAAGACCCGGAGGGAAGTATCGCACACGAAAATGCGCCAGGACAGAGACGTGTTCTACGTTGTCCCTTCTCGTCATGCAGTTTGTGCCTCTGCTGCTTCTGCTGTTAGGAATCGCTCCTTGAAAGACGAGCGAGAGCGTCCTTCCGGGTGCATTGCACTGAGTCGAGTGCTCGCTCGGGACTTTGCTCTCGGGGCCAAGGCAAGAGGGCGTGCTTGCCCGCAGAACTGAGAACACGCTGTTGGGCAGAGCTGCAACTGACCGCTGGAGTTCAGCTCTCGCCGGACGGCAGAAGGCGAAGAACGAAGCCGCTTGCGAGCGGCGCAGTGCAGCGAAGAGCTCTCCGAATTCGCCGCTAGCTCCACGGTCCTTCTCAGCTGCGAGTAGCAGCGCTCGCAGTACACAGAGCTTCGCAAGGCCCGAAGACCCGGAGGGAAGTATCGCACACGAAAATGCGCCAGGACAGAGACGTGTTCTACGTTGTCCCTTCTCGTCATGCAGTTTGTGCCTCTGCTGCTTCTGCTGTTAGGAATCGCTCCTTGAAAGGCGAGCGAGAGCGTCCTTCCGGGTGCATTGCACTGAGTCGAGTGCTCGCTCGGGACTTTGCACTCGGGGCCAAGGCAAGAGGGCGTGCTTGCCCGCAGAACTGAGAACACGCTGTTGGGCAGAGCTGCAACTGACCGCTGGAGTTCAGCTCTCGCCGGACGGCAGAAGGCGAAGAACGAAGCCGCTTGCGAGCGGCGCAGTGCAGCGAAGAGCTCTCCGAATTCGCCGCTAGCTCCACGGTCCTTCTCAGCTGCGAGTAGCAGCGCTCGCAGTACACAGGGCTTCGCAAGGCCCGAAGACCCGGAGGGAAGTATCGCACACGCAAATGTGCCAGGACAGAGACGTGTTCTACGTTGTCCCTTCTCGTCATGCAGTTTGTGCCTCTGCTGCTTCTGCTGTTAGGAATCGCTCCTTGAAAGACGAGCGAGAGCGTCCTTCCGGGTGCATTGCACTGAGTCGAGTGCTCGCTCGGGTCTTTGCACTCGGGGCCAAGGCAAGAGGGCGTGCTTGCCCGCAGAACTGAGAACACGCTGTTGGGCAGAGCTGCAACTGACCGCTGGAGTTCAGCTCTCGCCGGACGGCAAAAGGCGAAGAACGAAGCCGCTTGCGAGCGGCGCAGTGCAGCGAAGAGCTCTCCGAATTCGCCGCTAGCTCCACGGTCCTTCTCAGCTGCGAGTAGCAGCGCTCGCAGTACACAGAGCTTCGCAAGGCCCGAAGACCCGGAGGGAAGTATCGCACACGAAAATGTGCCAGGACAGAGACGTGTTCTACGTTGTCCCTTCTCGTCATGCAGTTTGTGCCTCTGCTGCTTCTGCTGTTAGGAATCGCTCCTTGAAAGACGAGCGAGAGCGTCCTTCCGGGTGCATTGCACTGAGTCGAGTGCTCGCTCGGGACTTTGCACTCGGGGCCAAGGCAAGAGGGCGTGCTTGCCCGCAGAACTGAGAACACGCTGTTGGGCAGAGCTGCAACTGACCGCTGGAGTTCAGCTCTCGCCGGACGGCAGAAGGCGAAGAACGAAGCCGCTTGCGAGCGGCGCAGTGCAGCGAAGAGCTCTCCGAATTCGCCGCTAGCTCCACGGTCCTTCTCAGCTGCGAGTAGCAGCGCTCGCAGTACACAGAGCTTCGCAAGGCCCGAAGACCCGGAGGGAAGTATCGCACACGAAAATGTGCCAGGACAGAGACGTGTTCTACGTTGTCCCTTCTCGTCATGCAGTTTGTGCCTCTGCTGCTTCTGCTGTTAGGAATCGCTCCTTGAAAGGCGAGCGAGAGCGTCCTTCCGGGTGCATTGCACTGAGTCGAGTGCTCGCTCGGGACTTTGCTCTCGGGGCCAAGGCAAGAGGGCGTGCTTGCCCGCAGAACTGAGAACACGCTGTTGGGCAGAGCTGCAACTGACCGCTGGAGTTCAGCTCTCGCCGGACGGCAAAAGGCGAAAACGAAGCCGCTTGCGAGCGGCGCAGTGCAGCGAAGAACTCTCCGAATTCGCCGCTAGCTCCACGGTCCTTCTCAGCTGCGAGTAGCAGCGCTCGCAGTACACAGAGCTTCGCAAGGCCCGAAGACCCGGAGGGAAGTATCGCACACGAAAATGTGCCAGGACAGAGACGTGTTCTACGTTGTCCCTTCTCGTCATGCAGTTTGTGCCTCTGCTGCTTTTGCTGTAGGTAATCGCTCCTTGAAAGACGAGCGAGAGCGTCCTTCCGGGTGCATTGCACTGAGTCGAGTGCTCGCTCGGGACTTTGCTCTCGGGGCCAAGGCAAGAGGGCGTGCTTGCCCGCAGAACTGAGAACACGCTGTTGGGCAGAGCTGCAACTGACCGCTGGAGTTCAGCTCTCGCCGGACGGCAGAAGGCGAAGAACGAAGCCGCTTGCGAGCGGCGCAGTGCAGCGAAGAGCTCTCCGAATTCGCCGCTAGCTCCACGGTCCTTCTCAGCTGCGAGTAGCAGCGCTCGCAGTACACAGGGCTTCGCAAGGCCCGAAGACCCGGAGGGAAGTATCGCACACGAAAATGTGCCAGGACAGAGACGTGTTCTACGTTGTCCCTTCTCGTCATGCAGTTTGTGCCTCTGCTGCTTCTGCTGTTAGGAATCGCTCCTTGAAAGGCGAGCGAGAGCGTCCTTCCGGGTGCATTGCACTGAGTCGAGTGCTCGCTCGGGACTTTGCACTCGGGGCCAAGGCAAGAGGGCGTGCTTGCCCGCAGAACTGAGAACACGCTGTTGGGCAGAGCTGCAACTGACCGCTGGAGTTCAGCTCTCGCCGGACGGCAGAAGGCGAAGAACGAAGCCGCTTGCGAGCGGCGCAGTGCAGCGAAGAGCTCTCCGAATTCGCCGCTAGCTCCACGGTCCTTCTCAGCTGCGAGTAGCAGCGCTCGCAGTACACAGGGCTTCGCAAGGCCCGAAGACCCGGAGGGAAGTATCGCACACGAAAATGTGCCAGGACAGAGACGTGTTCTACGTTGTCCCTTCTCGTCATGCAGTTTGTGCCTCTGCTGCTTCTGCTGTTAGGAATCGCTCCTTGAAAGACGAGCGAGAGCGTCCTTCCGGGTGCATTGCACTGAGTCGAGTGCTCGCTCGGGACTTTGCTCTCGGGGCCAAGGCAAGAGGGCGTGCTTGCCCGCAGAACTGAGAACACGCTGTTGGGCAGAGCTGCAACTGACCGCTGGAGTTCAGCTCTCGCCGGACGGCAGAAGGCGAAGAACGAAGCCGCTTGCGAGCGGCGCAGTGCAGCGAAGAGCTCTCCGAATTCGCCGCTAGCTCCACGGTCCTTCTCAGCTGCGAGTAGCAGCGCTCGCAGTACACAGGGCTTCGCAAGGCCCGAAGACCCGGAGGGAAGTATCGCACACGAAAATGCGCCAGGACAGAGACGTGTTCTACGTTGTCCCTTCTCGTCATGCAGTTTGTGCCTCTGCTGCTTCTGCTGTTAGGAATCGCTCCTTGAAAGGCGAGCGAGAGCGTCCTTCCGGGTGCATTGCACTGAGTCGAGTGCTCGCTCGGGACTTTGCTCTCGGGGCCAAGGCAAGAGGGCGTGCTTGCCCGCAGAACTGAGAACACGCTGTTGGGCAGAGCTGCAACTGACCGCTGGAGTTCAGCTCTCGCCGGACGGCAGAAGGCGAAGAACGAAGCCGCTTGCGAGCGGCGCAGTGCAGCGAAGAGCTCTCCGAATTCGCCGCTAGCTCCACGGTCCTTCTCAGCTGCGAGTAGCAGCGCTCGCAGTACACAGAGCTTCGCAAGGCCCGAAGACCCGGAGGGAAGTATCGCACACGAAAATGCGCCAGGACAGAGACGTGTTCTCCGTTGTCCCTTCTCGTCATGCAGTTTGTGCCTCTGCTGCTTCTGCTGTTAGGAATCGCTCCTTGAAAGGCGAGCGAGAGCGTCCTTCCGGGTGCATTGCACTGAGTCGAGTGCTCGCTCGGGACTTTGCACTCGGGGCCAAGGCAAGAGGGCGTGCTTGCCCGCAGAACTGAGAACACGCTGTTGGGCAGAGCTGCAACTGACCGCTGGAGTTCAGCTCTCGCCGGACGGCAGAAGGCGAAGAACGAAGCCGCTTGCGAGCGGCGCAGTGCAGCGAAGAGCTCTCCGAATTCGCCGCTAGCTCCACGGTCCTTCTCAGCTGCGAGTAGCAGCGCTCGCAGTACACAGGGCTTCGCAAGGCCCGAAGACCCGGAGGGAAGTATCGCACACGCAAATGTGCCAGGACAGAGACGTGTTCTACGTTGTCCCTTCTCGTCATGCAGTTTGTGCCTCTGCTGCTTCTGCTGTTAGGAATCGCTCCTTGAAAGACGAGCGAGAGCGTCCTTCCGGGTGCATTGCACTGAGTCGAGTGCTCGCTCGGGTCTTTGCACTCGGGGCCAAGGCAAGAGGGCGTGCTTGCCCGCAGAACTGAGAACACGCTGTTGGGCAGAGCTGCAACTGACCGCTGGAGTTCAGCTCTCGCCGGACGGCAAAAGGCGAAGAACGAAGCCGCTTGCGAGCGGCGCAGTGCAGCGAAGAGCTCTCCGAATTCGCCGCTAGCTCCACGGTCCTTCTCAGCTGCGAGTAGCAGCGCTCGCAGTACACAGAGCTTCGCAAGGCCCGAAGACCCGGAGGGAAGTATCGCACACGAAAATGTGCCAGGACAGAGACGTGTTCTACGTTGTCCCTTCTCGTCATGCAGTTTGTGCCTCTGCTGCTTCTGCTGTTAGGAATCGCTCCTTGAAAGACGAGCGAGAGCGTCCTTCCGGGTGCATTGCACTGAGTCGAGTGCTCGCTCGGGACTTTGCACTCGGGGCCAAGGCAAGAGGGCGTGCTTGCCCGCAGAACTGAGAACACGCTGTTGGGCAGAGCTGCAACTGACCGCTGGAGTTCAGTTCTCGCCGGACGGCAGAAGGCGAAGAACGAAGCCGCATGCGAGCGGCGCAGTGCAGCGAAGAGCTCTCCGAATTCGCCGCTAGCTCCACGGTCCTTCTCAGCTGCGAGTAGCAGCGCTCGCAGTACACAGAGCTTCGCAAGGCCCGAAGACCCGGAGGGAAGTATCGCACACGAAAATGTGCCAGGACAGAGACGTGTTCTACGTTGTCCCTTCTCGTCATGCAGTTTGTGCCTCTGCTGCTTCTGCTGTTAGGAATCGCTCCTTGAAAGGCGAGCGAGAGCGTCCTTCCGGGTGCATTGCACTGAGTCGAGTGCTCGCTCGGGACTTTGCTCTCGGGGCCAAGGCAAGAGGGCGTGCTTGCCCGCAGAACTGAGAACACGCTGTTGGGCAGAGCTGCAACTGACCGCTGGAGTTCAGCTCTCGCCGGACGGCAAAAGGCGAAAACGAAGCCGCTTGCGAGCGGCGCAGTGCAGCGAAGAACTCTCCGAATTCGCCGCTAGCTCCACGGTCCTTCTCAGCTGCGAGTAGCAGCGCTCGCAGTACACAGAGCTTCGCAAGGCCCGAAGACCCGGAGGGAAGTATCGCACACGAAAATGTGCCAGGACAGAGACGTGTTCTACGTTGTCCCTTCTCGTCATGCAGTTTGTGCCTCTGCTGCTTTTGCTGTAGGTAATCGCTCCTTGAAAGACGAGCGAGAGCGTCCTTCCGGGTGCATTGCACTGAGTCGAGTGCTCGCTCGGGACTTTGCTCTCGGGGCCAAGGCAAGAGGGCGTGCTTGCCCGCAGAACTGAGAACACGCTGTTGGGCAGAGCTGCAACTGACCGCTGGAGTTCAGCTCTCGCCGGACGGCAGAAGGCGAAGAACGAAGCCGCTTGCGAGCGGCGCAGTGCAGCGAAGAGCTCTCCGAATTCGCCGCTAGCTCCACGGTCCTTCTCAGCTGCGAGTAGCAGCGCTCGCAGTACACAGAGCTTCGCAAGGCCCGAAGACCCGGAGGGAAGTATGGCACACGGAAATGTGCCAGGACAGAGACGTGTTCTACGTTGTCCCTTCTCGTCATGCAGTTTGTGCCTCTGCTGCTTCTGCTGTTAGGAATCGCTCCTTGAAAGACGAGCGAAAGCGTCCTTCCGGGTGCATTGCACTGAGTCGAGTGCTCGCTCGGGGCTTTGCTCTCGGGGCCAAGGCAAGAGGGCGTGCTTGCCCGCAGAACTGAGAACACGCTGTTGGGCAGAGCTGCAACTGACCGCTGGAGTTCAGCTCTCGCCGGACGGCAGAAGGCGAAGAACGAAGCCGCTTGCGAGCGGCGCAGTGCAGCGAAGAGCTCTCCGAATTCGCCGCTAGCTCCACGGTCCTTCTCAGCTGCGAGTAGCAGCGCTCGCAGTACACAGGGCTTCGCAAGGCCCGAAGACCCGGAGGGAAGTATCGCACACGAAAATGTGCCAGGACAGAGACGTGTTCTACGTTGTCCCTTCTCGTCATGCAGTTTGTGCCTCTGCTGCTTCTGCTGTTAGGAATCGCTCCTTGAAAGGCGAGCGAGAGCGTCCTTCCGGGTGCATTGCACTGAGTCGAGTGCTCGCTCGGGACTTTGCACTCGGGGCCAAGGCAAGAGGGCGTGCTTGCCCGCAGAACTGAGAACACGCTGTTGGGCAGAGCTGAAACTTACCGCTGGAGTTCAGCTCTCGCCGGACGGCAGAAGGCGAAGAACGAAGCCGCTTGCGAGCGGCGCAGTGCAGCGAAGAGCTCTCCGAATTCGCCGCTAGCTCCACGGTCCTTCTCAGCTGCGAGTAGCAGCGCTCGCAGTACACAGGGCTTCGCAAGGCCCGAAGACCCGGAGGGAAGTATGGCACACGAAAATGTGCCAGGACAGAGACGTGTTCTACGTTGTCCCTTCTCGTCATGCAGTTTGTGCCTCTGCTGCTTCTGCTGTTAGGAATCGCTCCTTGAAAGGCGAGCGAGAGCGTCCTTCCGGGTGCATTGCACTGAGTCGAGTGCTCGCTCGGGACTTTGCACTCGGGGCCAAGGCAAGAGGGCGTGCTTGCCCGCAGAACTGAGAACACGCTGTTGGGCAGAGCTGCAACTGACCGCTGGAGTTCAGCTCTCGCCGGACGGCAGAAGGCGAAGAACGAAGCCGCTTGCGAGCGGCGCAGTGCAGCGAAGAGCTCTCCGAATTCGCCGCTAGCTCCACGGTCCTTCTCAGCTGCGAGTAGCAGCGCTCGCAGTACACAGAGCTTCGCAAGGCCCGAAGACCCGGAGGGAAGTATGGCACACGGAAATGTGCCAGGACAGAGACGTGTTCTACGTTGTCCCTTCTCGTCATGCAGTTTGTGCCTCTGCTGCTTCTGCTGTTAGGAATCGCTCCTTGAAAGACGAGCGAGAGCGTCCTTCCGGGTGCATTGCACTGAGTCGAGTGCTCGCTCGGGGCTTTGCTCTCGGGGCCAAGGCAAGAGGGCGTGCTTGCCCGCAGAACTGAGAACACGCTGTTGGGCAGAGCTGCAACTGACCGCTGGAGTTCAGCTCTCGCCGGACGGCAGAAGGCGAAGAACGAAGCCGCTTGCGAGCGGCGCAGTGCAGCGAAGAGCTCTCCGAATTCGCCGCTAGCTCCACGGTCCTTCTCAGCTGCGAGTAGCAGCGCTCGCAGTACACAGAGCTTCGCAAGGCCCGAAGACCCGGAGGGAAGTATGGCACACGGAAATGTGCCAGGACAGAGACGTGTTCTACGTTGTCCCTTCTCGTCATGCAGTTTGTGCCTCTGCTGCTTCTGCTGTTAGGAATCGCTCCTTGAAAGACGAGCGAGAGCGTCCTTCCGGGTGCATTGCACTGAGTCGAGTGCTCGCTCGGGACTTTGCTCTCGGGGCCAAGGCAAGAGGGCGTGCTTGCCCGCAGAACTGAGAACACGCTGTTGGGCAGAGCTGCAACTGACCGCTGGAGTTCAGCTCTCGCCGGACGGCAGAAGGCGAAGAACGAAGCCGCTTGCGAGCGGCGCAGTGCAGCGAAGAGCTCTCCGAATTCGCCGCTAGCTCCACGGTCCTTCTCAGCTGCGAGTAGCAGCGCTCGCAGTACACAGAGCTTCGCAAGGCCCGAAGACCCGGAGGGAAGTATGGCACACGGAAATGTGCCAGGACAGAGACGTGTTCTACGTTGTCCCTTCTCGTCATGCAGTTTGTGCCTCTGCTGCTTCTGCTGTTAGGAATCGCTCCTTGAAAGGCGAGCGAGAGCGTCCTTCCGGGTGCATTGCACTGAGTCGAGTGCTCGCTCGGGACTTTGCACTCGGGGCCAAGGCAAGAGGGCGTGCTTGCCCGCAGAACTGAGAACACGCTGTTGGGCAGAGCTGCAACTGACCGCTGGAGTTCAGCTCTCGCCGGACGGCAGAAGGCGAAGAACGAAGCCGCTTGCGAGCGGCGCAGTGCAGCGAAGAGCTCTCCGAATTCGCCGCTAGCTCCACGGTCCTTCTCAGCTGCGAGTAGCAGCGCTCGCAGTACACAGGGCTTCGCAAGGCCCGAAGACCCGGAGGGAAGTATCGCACACGAAAATGTGCCAGGACAGAGACGTGTTCTACGTTGTCCCTTCTCGTCATGCAGTTTGTGCCTCTGCTGCTTCTGCTGTTAGGAATCGCTCCTTGAAAGACGAGCGAGAGCGTCCTTCCGGGTGCATTGCACTGAGTCGAGTGCTCGCTCGGGACTTTGCTCTCGGGGCCAAGGCAAGAGGGCGTGCTTGCCCGCAGAACTGAGAACACGCTGTTGGGCAGAGCTGCAACTGACCGCTGGAGTTCAGCTCTCGCCGGACGGCAGAAGGCGAAGAACGAAGCCGCTTGCGAGCGGCGCAGTGCAGCGAAGAGCTCTCCGAATTCGCCGCTAGCTCCACGGTCCTTCTCAGCTGCGAGTAGCAGCGCTCGCAGTACACAGGGCTTCGCAAGGCCCGAAGACCCGGAGGGAAGTATCGCACACGAAAATGCGCCAGGACAGAGACGTGTTCTACGTTGTCCCTTCTCGTCATGCAGTTTGTGCCTCTGCTGCTTCTGCTGTTAGGAATCGCTCCTTGAAAGACGAGCGAGAGCGTCCTTCCGGGTGCATTGCACTGAGTCGAGTGCTCGCTCGGGACTTTGCACTCGGGGCCAAGGCAAGAGGGCGTGCTTGCCCGCAGAACTGAGAACACGCTGTTGGGCAGAGCTGCAACTGACCGCTGGAGTTCAGCTCTCGCCGGACGGCAGAAGGCGAAGAACGAAGCCGCTTGCGAGCGGCGCAGTGCAGCGAAGAGCTCTCCGAATTCGCCGCTAGCTCCACGGTCCTTCTCAGCTGCGAGTAGCAGCGCTCGCAGTACACAGAGCTTCGCAAGGCCCGAAGACCCGGAGGGAAGTATCGCACACGAAAATGTGCCAGGACAGAGACGTGTTCTACGTTGTCCCTTCTCGTCATGCAGTTTGTGCCTCTGCTGTTTCTGCTGTTAGGAATCGCTCCTTGAAAGACGAGCGAGAGCGTCCTTCCGGGTGCATTGCACTGAGTCGAGTGCTCGCTCGGGGCTTTGCTCTCGGGGCCAAGGCAAGAGGGCGTGCTTGCCCGCAGAACTGAGAACACGCTGTTGGGCAGAGCTGCAACTGACCGCTGGAGTTCAGCTCTCGCCGGACGGCAGAAGGCGAAGAACGAAGCCGCTTGCGAGCGGCGCAGTGCAGCGAAGAGCTCTCCGAATTCGCCGCTAGCTCCACGGTCCTTCTCAGCTGCGAGTAGCAGCGCTCGCAGTACACAGGGCTTCGCAAGGCCCGAAGACCCGGAGGGAAGTATCGCACACGAAAATGTGCCAGGACAGAGACGTGTTCTACGTTGTCCCTTCTCGTCATGCAGTTTGTGCCTCTGCTGCTTCTGCTGTTAGGAATCGCTCCTTGAAAGGCGAGCGAGAGCGTCCTTCCGGGTGCATTGCACTGAGTCGAGTGCTCGCTCGGGACTTTGCACTCGGGGCCAAGGCAAGAGGGCGTGCTTGCCCGCAGAACTGAGAACACGCTGTTGGGCAGAGCTGAAACTTACCGCTGGAGTTCAGCTCTCGCCGGACGGCAGAAGGCGAAGAACGAAGCCGCTTGCGAGCGGCGCAGTGCAGCGAAGAGCTCTCCGAATTCGCCGCTAGCTCCACGGTCCTTCTCAGCTGCGAGTAGCAGCGCTCGCAGTACACAGGGCTTCGCAAGGCCCGAAGACCCGGAGGGAAGTATGGCACACGAAAATGTGCCAGGACAGAGACGTGTTCTACGTTGTCCCTTCTCGTCATGCAGTTTGTGCCTCTGCTGCTTCTGCTGTTAGGAATCGCTCCTTGAAAGGCGAGCGAGAGCGTCCTTCCGGGTGCATTGCACTGAGTCGAGTGCTCGCTCGGGACTTTGCTCTCGGGGCCAAGGCAAGAGGGCGTGCTTGCCCGCAGAACTGAGAACACGCTGTTGGGCAGAGCTGCAACTGACCGCTGGAGTTCAGCTCTCGCCGGACGGCAGAAGGCGAAGAACGAAGCCGCTTGCGAGCGGCGCAGTGCAGCGAAGAGCTCTCCGAATTCGCCGCTAGCTCCACGGTCCTTCTCAGCTGCGAGTAGCAGCGCTCGCAGTACACAGAGCTTCGCAAGGCCCGAAGACCCGGAGGGAAGTATGGCACACGGAAATGTGCCAGGACAGAGACGTGTTCTACGTTGTCCCTTCTCGTCATGCAGTTTGTGCCTCTGCTGCTTCTGCTGTTAGGAATCGCTCCTTGAAAGACGAGCGAGAGCGTCCTTCCGGGTGCATTGCACTGAGTCGAGTGCTCGCTCGGGGCTTTGCTCTCGGGGCCAAGGCAAGAGGGCGTGCTTGCCCGCAGAACTGAGAACACGCTGTTGGGCAGAGCTGCAACTGACCGCTGGAGTTCAGCTCTCGCCGGACGGCAGAAGGCGAAGAACGAAGCCGCTTGCGAGCGGCGCAGTGCAGCGAAGAGCTCTCCGAATTCGCCGCTAGCTCCACGGTCCTTCTCAGCTGCGAGTAGCAGCGCTCGCAGTACACAGAGCTTCGCAAGGCCCGAAGACCCGGAGGGAAGTATGGCACACGGAAATGTGCCAGGACAGAGACGTGTTCTACGTTGTCCCTTCTCGTCATGCAGTTTGTGCCTCTGCTGCTTCTGCTGTTAGGAATCGCTCCTTGAAAGACGAGCGAGAGCGTCCTTCCGGGTGCATTGCACTGAGTCGAGTGCTCGCTCGGGGCTTTGCTCTCGGGGCCAAGGCAAGAGGGCGTGCTTGCCCGCAGAACTGAGAACACGCTGTTGGGCAGAGCTGCAACTGACCGCTGGAGTTCAGCTCTCGCCGGACGGCAGAAGGCGAAGAACGAAGCCGCTTGCGAGCGGCGCAGTGCAGCGAAGAGCTCTCCGAATTCGCCGCTAGCTCCACGGTCCTTCTCAGCTGCGAGTAGCAGCGCTCGCAGTACACAGGGCTTCGCAAGGCCCGAAGACCCGGAGGGAAGTATCGCACACGCAAATGTGCCAGGACAGAGACGTGTTCTACGTTGTCCCTTCTCGTCATGCAGTTTGTGCCTCTGCTGCTTCTGCTGTTAGGAATCGCTCCTTGAAAGACGAGCGAGAGCGTCCTTCCGGGTGCATTGCACTGAGTCGAGTGCTCGCTCGGGACTTTGCACTCGGGGCCAAGGCAAGAGGGCGTGCTTGCCCGCAGAACTGAGAACACGCTGTTGGGCAGAGCTGCAACTGACCGCTGGAGTTCAGCTCTCGCCGGACGGCAGAAGGCGAAGAACGAAGCCGCTTGCGAGCGGCGCAGTGCAGCGAAGAGCTCTCCGAATTCGCCGCTAGCTCCACGGTCCTTCTCAGCTGCGAGTAGCAGCGCTCGCAGTACACAGAGCTTCGCAAGGCCCGAAGACCCAGAGGGAAGTATGGCACACGAAAATGTGCGAGGACAGAGACGTGTTCTACGTTGTCCCTTCTCGTCATGCAGTTTGTGCCTCTGCTGCTTCTGCTGTTAGGAATCGCTCCTTGAAAGACGAGCGAGAGCGTCCTTCCGGGTGCATTGCACTGAGTCGAGTGCTCGCTCGGGACTTTGCTCTCGGGGCCAAGGCAAGAGGGCGTGCTTGCCCGCAGAACTGAGAACACGCTGTTGGGCAGAGCTGCAACTGACCGCTGGAGTTCAGCCTTCGCCGGACGGCAGAAGGCGAAGAACGAAGCCGCTTGCGAGCGGCGCAGTGCAGCGAAGAGCTCTCCGAATTCGCCGCTAGCTCCACGGTCCTTCTCAGCTGCGAGTAGCAGCGCTCGCAGTACACAGGGCTTCGCAAGGCCCGAAGACCCGGAGGGAAGTATCGCACACGAAAATGTGCCAGGACAGAGACGTGTTCTACGTTGTCCCTTCTCGTCATGCAGTTTGTGCCTCTGCTGCTTCTGCTGTTAGGTAATCGCTCCTTGAAAGACGAGCGAGAGCGTCCTTCCGGGTGCATTGCACTGAGTCGAGTGCTCGCTCGGGACTTTGCTCTCGGGGCCAAGGCAAGAGGGCGTGCTTGCCCGCAGAACTGAGAACACGCTGTTGGGCAGAGCTGCAACTGACCGCTGGAGTTCAGCTCTCGCCGGACGGCAGAAGGCGAAGAACGAAGCCGCTTGCGAGCGGCGCAGTGCAGCGAAGAGCTCTCCGAATTCGCCGCTAGCTCCACGGTCCTTCTCAGCTGCGAGTAGCAGCGCTCGCAGTACACAGAGCTTCGCAAGGCCCGAAGACCCGGAGGGAAGTATGGCACACGGAAATGTGCCAGGACAGAGACGTGTTCTACGTTGTCCCTTCTCGTCATGCAGTTTGTGCCTCTGCTGCTTCTGCTGTTAGGAATCGCTCCTTGAAAGGCGAGCGAGAGCGTCCTTCCGGGTGCATTGCACTGAGTCGAGTGCTCGCTCGGGCTTTGCTCTCGGGGCCAAGGCAAGAGGGCGTGCTTGCCCGCAGAACTGAGAACACGCTGTTGGGCAGAGCTGCAACTGACCGCTGGAGTTCAGCTCTCGCCGGACGGCAGAAGGCGAAGAACGAAGCCGCTTGCGAGCGGCGCAGTGCAGCGAAGAGCTCTCCGAATTCGCCGCTAGCTCCACGGTCCTTCTCAGCTGCGAGTAGCAGCGCTCGCAGTACACAGAGCTTCGCAAGGCCCGAAGACCCGGAGGGAAGTATGGCACACGAAAATGTGCCAGGACAGAGACGTGTTCTACGTTGTCCCTTCTCGTCATGCAGTTTGTGCCTCTGCTGCTTCTGCTGTTAGGAATCGCTCCTTGAAAGGCGAGCGAGAGCGTCCTTCCGGGTGCATTGCACTGAGTCGAGTGCTCGCTCGGGACTTTGCACTCGGGGCCAAGGCAAGAGGGCGTGCTTGCCCGCAGAACTGAGAACACGCTGTTGGGCAGAGCTGAAACTTACCGCTGGAGTTCAGCTCTCGCCGGACGGCAGAAGGCGAAGAACGAAGCCGCTTGCGAGCGGCGCAGTGCAGCGAAGAGCTCTCCGAATTCGCCGCTAGCTCCACGGTCCTTCTCAGCTGCGAGTAGCAGCGCTCGCAGTACACAGGCTTCGCAAGGACCGAAGACCCGGAGGGAAGTATGGCACACGAAAATGTGCCAGGACAGAGACGTGTTCTACGTTGTCCCTTCTCGTCATGCAGTTTGTGCCTCTGCTGCTTCTGCTGTTAGGAATCGCTCCTTGAAAGGCGAGCGAGAGCGTCCTTCCGGGTGCATTGCACTGAGTCGAGTGCTCGCTCGGGACTTTGCACTCGGGGCCAAGGCAAGAGGGCGTGCTTGCCCGCAGAACTGAGAACACGCTGTTGGGCAGAGCTGCAACTGACCGCTGGAGTTCAGCTCTCGCCGGACGGCAGAAGGCGAAGAACGAAGCCGCTTGCGAGCGGCGCAGTGCAGCGAAGAGCTCTCCGAATTCGCCGCTAGCTCCACGGTCCTTCTCAGCTGCGAGTAGCAGCGCTCGCAGTACACAGAGCTTCGCAAGGCCCGAAGACCCGGAGGGAAGTATGGCACACGGAAATGTGCCAGGACAGAGACGTGTTCTACGTTGTCCCTTCTCGTCATGCAGTTTGTGCCTCTGCTGCTTCTGCTGTTAGGAATCGCTCCTTGAAAGACGAGCGAGAGCGTCCTTCCGGTGCATTGCACTGAGTCGAGTGCTCGCTCGGGCTTTGCTCTCGGGGCCAAGGCAAGAGGGCGTGCTTGCCCGCAGAACTGAGAACACGCTGTTGGGCAGAGCTGCAACTGACCGCTGGAGTTCAGCTCTCGCCGGACGGCAGAAGGCGAAGAACGAAGCCGCTTGCGAGCGGCGCAGTGCAGCGAAGAGCTCTCCGAATTCGCCGCTAGCTCCACGGTCCTTCTCAGCTGCGAGTAGCAGCGCTCGCAGTACACAGGGCTTCGCAAGGCCCGAAGACCCGGAGGGAAGTATGGCACACGAAAATGTGCCAGGACAGAGACGTGTTCTACGTTGTCCCTTCTCGTCATGCAGTTTGTGCCTCTGCTGCTTCTGCTGTTAGGAATCGCTCCTTGAAAGACGAGCGAGAGCGTCCTTCCGGTGCATTGCACTGAGTCGAGTGCTCGCTCGGGACTTTGCACTCGGGGCCAAGGCAAGAGGGCGTGCTTGCCCGCAGAACTGAGAACACGCTGTTGGGCAGAGCTGCAACTGACCGCTGGAGTTCAGCTCTCGCCGGACGGCAGAAGGCGAAGAACGAAGCCGCTTGCGAGCGGCGCAGTGCAGCGAAGAGCTCTCCGAATTCGCCGCTAGCTCCACGGTCCTTCTCAGCTGCGAGTAGCAGCGCTCGCAGTACACAGAGCTTCGCAAGGCCCGAAGACCCGGAGGGAAGTATGGCACACGAAAATGTGCGAGGACAGAGACGTGTTCTACGTTGTCCCTTCTCGTCATGCAGTTTGTGCCTCTGCTGCTTCTGCTGTTAGGAATCGCTCCTTGAAAGACGAGCGAGAGCGTCCTTCCGGGTGCATTGCACTGAGTCGAGTGCTCGCTCGGGACTTTGCTCTCGGGGCCAAGGCAAGAGGGCGTGCTTGCCCGCAGAACTGAGAACACGCTGTTGGGCAGAGCTGCAACTGACCGCTGGAGTTCAGCTCTCGCCGGACGGCAGAAGGCGAAGAACGAAGCCGCTTGCGAGCGGCGCAGTGCAGCGAAGAGCTCTCCGAATTCGCCGCTAGCTCCACGGTCCTTCTCAGCTGCGAGTAGCAGCGCTCGCAGTACACAGGGCTTCGCAAGGCCCGAAGACCCGGAGGGAAGTATCGCACACGAAAATGTGCCAGGACAGAGACGTGTTCTACGTTGTCCCTTCTCGTCATGCAGTTTGTGCCTCTGCTGCTTTTGCTGTAGGTAATCGCTCCTTGAAAGACGAGCGAGAGCGTCCTTCCGGGTGCATTGCACTGAGTCGAGTGCTCGCTCGGGACTA
>NW_028276239.1:0-33168 GCF_052056855.1 Sturnus vulgaris
TCTTCGGGCCTTGCGAAGCTCCGTGTACTGCGAGCGCTGCTACTCGCAGCTCAGAAGGACCGTGGAGCTAGCGGCGAATTCGGAGAGCTCTTCGCTGCACTGCGCCGCTCGCAAGCGGCTTCGTTCTTCGCCTTCTGCCGTCCGGCGAGAGCTGAACTCCGGCGGTCAGTTGCAGCTCTGCCCAACAGCGTGTTCTCAGTTCTGCGGGCAAGCACGCCCTCTTGCCTTGGCCCCGAGAGCAAAGTCCCGAGCGAGCACTCGACTCAGTGCAATGCACCCGGAAGGACGCTCTCGCTCGTCTTTCAAGGAGCGATTCCTAACAGCACAAGCAGCAGAGGCACAAACTGCATGACGAGAAGGGACAACGTAGAACACGTCTCTGTCCTGGCACATTTTCGTGTGCCATACTTCCCTCCGGGTCTTCGGGCCTTGCGAAGCTCCGTGTACTGCGAGCGCTGCTACTCGCAGCTCAGAAGGACCGTGGAGCTAGCGGCGAATTCGGAGAGCTCTTGGCTGCACTGCGCCGCTCGCAAGCGGCTTCGTTCTTCGCCTTCTGCCGTCCGGCGACAGCTGAACTCCGGCGGTCAGTTGCAGCTCTGCCCAACAGCGTGTTCTCAGTTCTGCGGGCAAGCACGCCCTCTTGCCTTGGCCCCGAGAGCAAAGTCCCGAGCGAGCACTCGACTCAGTGCAATGCACCCGGAAGGACGCTCTCGCTCGTCTTTCAAGGAGCGATTCCTAACAGCACAAGCAGCAGAGGCACAAACTGCATGACGAGAAGGGACAACGTAGAACACGTCTCTGTCCTGGCACATTTTCGTGTGCCATACTTCCCTCCGGGTCTTCGGGCCTTGCGAAGCTCCGTGTACTGCGAGCGCTGCTACTCGCAGCTCAGAAGGACCGTGGAGCTAGCGGCGAATTCGGAGAGCTCTTCGCTGCACTGCGCCGCTCGCAAGCGGCTTCGTTCTTCGCCTTCTGCCGTCCGGCGACAGCTGAACTCCGGCGGTCAGTTGCAGCTCTGCCCAACAGCGTGTTCTCAGTTCTGCGGGCAAGCACGCCCTCTTGCCTTGGCCCCGAGAGCAAAGTCCCGAGCGAGCACTCGACTCAGTGCAATGCACCCGGAAGGACGCTCTCGCTCGTCTTTCAAGGAGCGATTCCTAACAGCACAAGCAGCAGAGGCACAAACTGCATGACGAGAAGGGACAACGTAGAACACGTCTCTGTCCTGGCACATTTTCGTGTGCCATACTTCCCTCCGGGTCTTCGGGCCTTGCGAAGCTCCGTGTACTGCGAGCGCTGCTACTCGCAGCTCAGAAGGACCGTGGAGCTAGCGGCGAATTCGGAGAGCTCTTCGCTGCACTGCGCCGCTCGCAAGCGGCTTCGTTCTTCGCCTTCTGCCGTCCGGCGACAGCTGAACTCCGGCGGTCAGTTGCAGCTCTGCCCAACAGCGTGTTCTCAGTTCTGCGGGCAAGCACGCCCTCTTGCCTTGGCCCCGAGAGCAAAGTCCCGAGCGAGCACTCGACTCAGTGCAATGCACCCGGAAGGACGCTCTCGCTCGTCTTTCAAGGAGCGATTCCTAACAGCACAAGCAGCAGAGGCACAAACTGCATGACGAGAAGGGACAACGTAGAACACGTCTCTGTCCTGGCACATTTTCGTGTGCGATACTTCCCTCCGGGTCTTCGGGCCTTGCGAAGCTCCGTGTACTGCGAGCGCTGCTACTCGCAGCTGAGAAGGACCGTGGAGCTAGCGGCGAATTCGGAGAGCTCTTCGCTGCACTGCGCCGCTCGCAAGCGGCTTCGTTCTACGCCTTCTGCCGTCCGGCGACAGCTGAACTCCGGCGGTCAGTTGCAGCTCTGCCCAACAGCGTGTTCTCAGTTCTGCGGGCAAGCACGCCCTCTTGCCTTGGCCCCGAGAGCAAAGTCCCGAGCGAGCACTCGACTCAGTGCAATGCACCCGGAAGGACGCTCTCGCTCGTCTTTCAAGGAGCGATTCCTAACAGCACAAGCAGCAGAGGCACAAACTGCATGACGAGAAGGGACAACGTAGAACACGTCTCTGTCCTGGCACATTTTCGTGTGCGATACTTCCCTCCGGGTCTTCGGGCCTTGCGAAGCTCCGTGTACTGCGAGCGCTGCTACTCGCAGCTCAGAAGGACCGTGGAGCTAGCGGCGAATTCGGAGAGCTCTTCGCTGCACTGCGCCGCTCGCAAGCGGCTTCGTTCTTCGCCTTCTGCCGTCCGGCGACAGCTGAACTCCGGCGGTCAGTTGCAGCTCTGCCCAACAGCGTGTTCTCAGTTCTGCGGGCAAGCACGCCCTCTTGCCTTGGCCCCGAGAGCAAAGTCCCGAGCGAGCACTCGACTCAGTGCAATGCACCCGGAAGGACGCTCTCGCTCGTCTTTCAAGGAGCGATTCCTAACAGCACAAGCAGCAGAGGCACAAACTGCATGACGAGAAGGGACAACGTAGAACACGTCTCTGTCCTGGCACATTTTCGTGTGCCATACTTCCCTCCGGGTCTTCGGGCCTTGCGAAGCTCCGTGTACTGCGAGCGCTGCTACTCGCAGCTGAGAAGGACCGTGGAGCTAGCGGCGAATTCGGAGAGCTCTTCGCTGCACTGCGCCGCTCGCAAGCGGCTTCGTTCTTCGCCTTCTGCCGTCCGGCGAGAGCTGAACTCCGGCGGTCAGTTGCAGCTCTGCCCAACAGCGTGTTCTCAGTTCTGCGGGCAAGCACGCCCTCTTGCCTTGGCCCCGAGAGCAAAGTCCCGAGCGAGCACTCGACTCAGTGCAATGCACCCGGAAGGACGCTCTCGCTCGTCTTTCAAGGAGCGATTCCTAACAGCACAAGCAGCAGAGGCACAAACTGCATGACGAGAAGGGACAACGTAGAACACGTCTCTGTCCTGGCACATTTTCGTGTGCCATACTTCCCTCCGGGTCTTCGGGCCTTGCGAAGCTCCGTGTACTGCGAGCGCTGCTACTCGCAGCTCAGAAGGACCGTGGAGCTAGCGGCGAATTCGGAGAGCTCTTCGCTGCACTGCGCCGCTCGCAAGCGGCTTCGTTCTTCGCCTTCTGCCGTCCGGCGAGAGCTGAACTCCGGCGGTCAGTTGCAGCTCTGCCCAACAGCGTGTTCTCAGTTCTGCGGGCAAGCACGCCCTCTTGCCTTGGCCCCGAGAGCAAAGTCCCGAGCGAGCACTCGACTCAGTGCAATGCACCCGGAAGGACGCTCTCGCTCGTCTTTCAAGGAGCGATTCCTAACAGCACAAGCAGCAGAGGCACAAACTGCATGACGAGAAGGGACAACGTAGAACACGTCTCTGTCCTGGCACATTTTCGTGTGCCATACTTCCCTCCGGGTCTTCGGGCCTTGCGAAGCTCCGTGTACTGCGAGCGCTGCTACTCGCAGCTCAGAAGGACCGTGGAGCTAGCGGCGAATTCGGAGAGCTCTTGGCTGCACTGCGCCGCTCGCAAGCGGCTTCGTTCTTCGCCTTCTGCCGTCCGGCGACAGCTGAACTCCGGCGGTCAGTTGCAGCTCTGCCCAACAGCGTGTTCTCAGTTCTGCGGGCAAGCACGCCCTCTTGCCTTGGCCCCGAGAGCAAAGTCCCGAGCGAGCACTCGACTCAGTGCAATGCACCCGGAAGGACGCTCTCGCTCGTCTTTCAAGGAGCGATTCCTAACAGCACAAGCAGCAGAGGCACAAACTGCATGACGAGAAGGGACAACGTAGAACACGTCTCTGTCCTGGCACATTTTCGTGTGCCATACTTCCCTCCGGGTCTTCGGGCCTTGCGAAGCTCCGTGTACTGCGAGCGCTGCTACTCGCAGCTCAGAAGGACCGTGGAGCTAGCGGCGAATTCGGAGAGCTCTTCGCTGCACTGCGCCGCTCGCAAGCGGCTTCGTTCTTCGCCTTCTGCCGTCCGGCGACAGCTGAACTCCGGCGGTCAGTTGCAGCTCTGCCCAACAGCGTGTTCTCAGTTCTGCGGGCAAGCACGCCCTCTTGCCTTGGCCCCGAGAGCAAAGTCCCGAGCGAGCACTCGACTCAGTGCAATGCACCCGGAAGGACGCTCTCGCTCGTCTTTCAAGGAGCGATTCCTAACAGCACAAGCAGCAGAGGCACAAACTGCATGACGAGAAGGGACAACGTAGAACACGTCTCTGTCCTGGCACATTTTCGTGTGCCATACTTCCCTCCGGGTCTTCGGGCCTTGCGAAGCTCCGTGTACTGCGAGCGCTGCTACTCGCAGCTCAGAAGGACCGTGGAGCTAGCGGCGAATTCGGAGAGCTCTTCGCTGCACTGCGCCGCTCGCAAGCGGCTTCGTTCTTCGCCTTCTGCCGTCCGGCGACAGCTGAACTCCGGCGGTCAGTTGCAGCTCTGCCCAACAGCGTGTTCTCAGTTCTGCGGGCAAGCACGCCCTCTTGCCTTGGCCCCGAGAGCAAAGTCCCGAGCGAGCACTCGACTCAGTGCAATGCACCCGGAAGGACGCTCTCGCTCGTCTTTCAAGGAGCGATTCCTAACAGCACAAGCAGCAGAGGCACAAACTGCATGACGAGAAGGGACAACGTAGAACACGTCTCTGTCCTGGCACATTTTCGTGTGCGATACTTCCCTCCGGGTCTTCGGGCCTTGCGAAGCTCCGTGTACTGCGAGCGCTGCTACTCGCAGCTCAGAAGGACCGTGGAGCTAGCGGCGAATTCGGAGAGCTCTTCGCTGCACTGCGCCGCTCGCAAGCGGCTTCGTTCTACGCCTTCTGCCGTCCGGCGACAGCTGAACTCCGGCGGTCA
Organism: Sturnus vulgaris; assembly: GCF_052056855.1. Lineage (NCBI taxonomy): Eukaryota > Metazoa > Chordata > Aves > Passeriformes > Sturnidae > Sturnus > Sturnus vulgaris. Next base: position 4,778 of record NW_028276239.1, read on the forward strand.
GTTGCAGCTCTGCCCAACAGCGTGTTCTCAGTTCTGCGGGCAAGCACGCCCTCTTGCCTTGGCCCCGAGAGCAAAGTCCCGAGCGAGCACTCGACTCAGTGCAATGCACCCGGAAGGACGCTCTCGCTCGTCTTTCAAGGAGCGATTCCTAACAGCACAAGCAGCAGAGGCACAAACTGCATGACGAGAAGGGACAACGTAGAACACGTCTCTGTCCTGGCACATTTTCGTGTGCGATACTTCCCTCCGGGTCTTCGGGCCTTGCGAAGCTCCGTGTACTGCGAGCGCTGCTACTCGCAGCTCAGAAGGACCGTGGAGCTAGCGGCGAATTCGGAGAGCTCTTCGCTGCACTGCGCCGCTCGCAAGCGGCTTCGTTCTACGCCTTCTGCCGTCCGGCGAGAGCTGAACTCCGGCGGTCAGTTGCAGCTCTGCCCAACAGCGTGTTCTCAGTTCTGCGGGCAAGCACGCCCTCTTGCCTTGGCCCCGAGAGCAAAGTCCCGAGCGAGCACTCGACTCAGTGCAATGCACCCGGAAGGACGCTCTCGCTCGTCTTTCAAGGAGCGATTCCTAACAGCAGAAGCAGCAGAGGCACAAACTGCATGACGAGAAGGGACAACGTAGAACACGTCTCTGTCCTGGCACATTTTCGTGTGCGATACTTCCCTCCGGGTCTTCGGGCCTTGCGAAGCTCCGTGTACTGCGAGCGCTGCTACTCGCAGCTGAGAAGGACCGTGGAGCTAGCGGCGAATTCGGAGAGCTCTTCGCTGCACTGCGCCGCTCGCAAGCGGCTTCGTTCTTCGCCTTCTGCCGTCCGGCGAGAGCTGAACTCCGGCGGTCAGTTGCAGCTCTGCCCAACAGCGTGTTCTCAGTTCTGCGGGCAAGCACGCCCTCTTGCCTTGGCCCCGAGAGCAAAGTCCCGAGCGAGCACTCGACTCAGTGCAATGCACCCGGAAGGACGCTCTCGCTCGTCTTTCAAGGAGCGATTCCTAACAGCACAAGCAGCAGAGGCACAAACTGCATGACGAGAAGGGACAACGTAGAACACGTCTCTGTCCTGGCACATTTTCGTGTGCCATACTTCCCTCCGGGTCTTCGGGCCTTGCGAAGCTCCGTGTACTGCGAGCGCTGCTACTCGCAGCTGAGAAGGACCGTGGAGCTAGCGGCGAATTCGGAGAGCTCTTCGCTGCACTGCGCCGCTCGCAAGCGGCTTCGTTCTTCGCCTTCTGCCGTCCGGCGAGAGCTGAACTCCGGCGGTCAGTTGCAGCTCTGCCCAACAGCGTGTTCTCAGTTCTGCGGGCAAGCACGCCCTCTTGCCTTGGCCCCGAGAGCAAAGTCCCGAGCGAGCACTCGACTCAGTGCAATGCACCCGGAAGGACGCTCTCGCTCGTCTTTCAAGGAGCGATTCCTAACAGCACAAGCAGCAGAGGCACAAACTGCATGACGAGAAGGGACAACGTAGAACACGTCTCTGTCCTGGCACATTTTCGTGTGCCATACTTCCCTCCGGGTCTTCGGGCCTTGCGAAGCTCCGTGTACTGCGAGCGCTGCTACTCGCAGCTGAGAAGGACCGTGGAGCTAGCGGCGAATTCGGAGAGCTCTTCGCTGCACTGCGCCGCTCGCAAGCGGCTTCGTTCTTCGCCTTCTGCCGTCCGGCGACAGCTGAACTCCGGCGGTCAGTTGCAGCTCTGCCCAACAGCGTGTTCTCAGTTCTGCGGGCAAGCACGCCCTCTTGCCTTGGCCCCGAGAGCAAAGTCCCGAGCGAGCACTCGACTCAGTGCAATGCACCCGGAAGGACGCTCTCGCTCGTCTTTCAAGGAGCGATTCCTAACAGCACAAGCAGCAGAGGCACAAACTGCATGACGAGAAGGGACAACGTAGAACACGTCTCTGTCCTGGCACATTTTCGTGTGCCATACTTCCCTCCGGGTCTTCGGGCCTTGCGAAGCTCCGTGTACTGCGAGCGCTGCTACTCGCAGCTGAGAAGGACCGTGGAGCTAGCGGCGAATTCGGAGAGCTCTTCGCTGCACTGCGCCGCTCGCAAGCGGCTTCGTTCTTCGCCTTCTGCCGTCCGGCGAGAGCTGAACTCCGGCGGTCAGTTGCAGCTCTGCCCAACAGCGTGTTCTCAGTTCTGCGGGCAAGCACGCCCTCTTGCCTTGGCCCCGAGAGCAAAGTCCCCGAGCGAGCACTCGACTCAGTGCAATGCACCCGGAAGGACGCTCTCGCTCGTCTTTCAAGGAGCGATTCCTAACAGCACAAGCAGCAGAGGCACAAACTGCATGACGAGAAGGGACAACGTAGAACACGTCTCTGTCCTGGCACATTTTCGTGTGCCATACTTCCCTCCGGGTCTTCGGGCCTTGCGAAGCTCCGTGTACTGCGAGCGCTGCTACTCGCAGCTGAGAAGGACCGTGGAGCTAGCGGCGAATTCGGAGAGCTCTTCGCTGCACTGCGCCGCTCGCAAGCGGCTTCGTTCTACGCCTTCTGCCGTCCGGCGACAGCTGAACTCCGGCGGTCAGTTGCAGCTCTGCCCAACAGCGTGTTCTCAGTTCTGCGGGCAAGCACGCCCTCTTGCCTTGGCCCCGAGAGCAAAGTCCCGAGCGAGCACTCGACTCAGTGCAATGCACCCGGAAGGACGCTCTCGCTCGTCTTTCGAGGAGCGATTCCTAACAGCACAAGCAGCAGAGGCACAAACTGCATGACGAGAAGGGACAACGTAGAACACGTCTCTGTCCTGGCACATTTTCGTGTGCCATACTTCCCTCCGGGTCTTCGGGCCTTGCGAAGCTCCGTGTACTGCGAGCGCTGCTACTCGCAGCTCAGAAGGACCGTGGAGCTAGCGGCGAATTCGGAGAGCTCTTGGCTGCACTGCGCCGCTCGCAAGCGGCTTCGTTCTTCGCCTTCTGCCGTCCGGCGACAGCTGAACTCCGGCGGTCAGTTGCAGCTCTGCCCAACAGCGTGTTCTCAGTTCTGCGGGCAAGCACGCCCTCTTGCCTTGGCCCCGAGAGCAAAGTCCCGAGCGAGCACTCGACTCAGTGCAATGCACCCGGAAGGACGCTCTCGCTCGTCTTTCAAGGAGCGATTCCTAACAGCACAAGCAGCAGAGGCACAAACTGCATGACGAGAAGGGACAACGTAGAACACGTCTCTGTCCTGGCACATTTTCGTGTGCGATACTTCCCTCCGGGTCTTCGGGCCTTGCGAAGCTCCGTGTACTGCGAGCGCTGCTACTCGCAGCTGAGAAGGACCGTGGAGCTAGCGGCGAATTCGGAGAGCTCTTCGCTGCACTGCGCCGCTCGCAAGCGGCTTCGTTCTTCGCCTTCTGCCGTCCGGCGAGAGCTGAACTCCGGCGGTCAGTTGCAGCTCTGCCCAACAGCGTGTTCTCAGTTCTGCGGGCAAGCACGCCCTCTTGCCTTGGCCCCGAGAGCAAAGTCCCGAGCGAGCACTCGACTCAGTGCAATGCACCCGGAAGGACGCTCTCGCTCGTCTTTCAAGGAGCGATTCCTAACAGCACAAGCAGCAGAGGCACAAACTGCATGACGAGAAGGGACAACGTAGAACACGTCTCTGTCCTGGCACATTTTCGTGTGCCATACTTCCCTCCGGGTCTTCGGGCCTTGCGAAGCTCCGTGTACTGCGAGCGCTGCTACTCGCAGCTGAGAAGGACCGTGGAGCTAGCGGCGAATTCGGAGAGCTCTTGGCTGCACTGCGCCGCTCGCAAGCGGCTTCGTTCTTCGCCTTCTGCCGTCCGGCGAGAGCTGAACTCCGGCGGTCAGTTGCAGCTCTGCCCAACAGCGTGTTCTCAGTTCTGCGGGCAAGCACGCCCTCTTGCCTTGGCCCCGAGAGCAAAGTCCCGAGCGAGCACTCGACTCAGTGCAATGCACCCGGAAGGACGCTCTCGCTCGTCTTTCAAGGAGCGATTCCTAACAGCACAAGCAGCAGAGGCACAAACTGCATGACGAGAAGGGACAACGTAGAACACGTCTCTGTCCTGGCACATTTTCGTGTGCCATACTTCCCTCCGGGTCTTCGGGCCTTGCGAAGCTCCGTGTACTGCGAGCGCTGCTACTCGCAGCTCAGAAGGACCGTGGAGCTAGCGGCGAATTCGGAGAGCTCTTCGCTGCACTGCGCCGCTCGCAAGCGGCTTCGTTCTTCGCCTTCTGCCGTCCGGCGAGAGCTGAACTCCGGCGGTCAGTTGCAGCTCTGCCCAACAGCGTGTTCTCAGTTCTGCGGGCAAGCACGCCCTCTTGCCTTGGCCCCGAGAGCAAAGTCCCGAGCGAGCACTCGACTCAGTGCAATGCACCCGGAAGGACGCTCTCGCTCGTCTTTCAAGGAGCGATTCCTAACAGCACAAGCAGCAGAGGCACAAACTGCATGACGAGAAGGGACAACGTAGAACACGTCTCTGTCCTGGCACATTTTCGTGTGCCATACTTCCCTCCGGGTCTTCGGGCCTTGCGAAGCTCCGTGTACTGCGAGCGCTGCTACTCGCAGCTCAGAAGGACCGTGGAGCTAGCGGCGAATTCGGAGAGCTCTTGGCTGCACTGCGCCGCTCGCAAGCGGCTTCGTTCTTCGCCTTCTGCCGTCCGGCGACAGCTGAACTCCGGCGGTCAGTTGCAGCTCTGCCCAACAGCGTGTTCTCAGTTCTGCGGGCAAGCACGCCCTCTTGCCTTGGCCCCGAGAGCAAAGTCCCGAGCGAGCACTCGACTCAGTGCAATGCACCCGGAAGGACGCTCTCGCTCGTCTTTCAAGGAGCGATTCCTAACAGCACAAGCAGCAGAGGCACAAACTGCATGACGAGAAGGGACAACGTAGAACACGTCTCTGTCCTGGCACATTTTCGTGTGCCATACTTCCCTCCGGGTCTTCGGGCCTTGCGAAGCTCCGTGTACTGCGAGCGCTGCTACTCGCAGCTCAGAAGGACCGTGGAGCTAGCGGCGAATTCGGAGAGCTCTTCGCTGCACTGCGCCGCTCGCAAGCGGCTTCGTTCTTCGCCTTCTGCCGTCCGGCGACAGCTGAACTCCGGCGGTCAGTTGCAGCTCTGCCCAACAGCGTGTTCTCAGTTCTGCGGGCAAGCACGCCCTCTTGCCTTGGCCCCGAGAGCAAAGTCCCGAGCGAGCACTCGACTCAGTGCAATGCACCCGGAAGGACGCTCTCGCTCGTCTTTCAAGGAGCGATTCCTAACAGCACAAGCAGCAGAGGCACAAACTGCATGACGAGAAGGGACAACGTAGAACACGTCTCTGTCCTGGCACATTTTCGTGTGCCATACTTCCCTCCGGGTCTTCGGGCCTTGCGAAGCTCCGTGTACTGCGAGCGCTGCTACTCGCAGCTCAGAAGGACCGTGGAGCTAGCGGCGAATTCGGAGAGCTCTTCGCTGCACTGCGCCGCTCGCAAGCGGCTTCGTTCTTCGCCTTCTGCCGTCCGGCGACAGCTGAACTCCGGCGGTCAGTTGCAGCTCTGCCCAACAGCGTGTTCTCAGTTCTGCGGGCAAGCACGCCCTCTTGCCTTGGCCCCGAGAGCAAAGTCCCGAGCGAGCACTCGACTCAGTGCAATGCACCCGGAAGGACGCTCTCGCTCGTCTTTCAAGGAGCGATTCCTAACAGCACAAGCAGCAGAGGCACAAACTGCATGACGAGAAGGGACAACGTAGAACACGTCTCTGTCCTGGCACATTTTCGTGTGCCATACTTCCCTCCGGGTCTTCGGGCCTTGCGAAGCTCCGTGTACTGCGAGCGCTGCTACTCGCAGCTGAGAAGGACCGTGGAGCTAGCGGCGAATTCGGAGAGCTCTTCGCTGCACTGCGCCGCTCGCAAGCGGCTTCGTTCTACGCCTTCTGCCGTCCGGCGACAGCTGAACTCCGGCGGTCAGTTGCAGCTCTGCCCAACAGCGTGTTCTCAGTTCTGCGGGCAAGCACGCCCTCTTGCCTTGGCCCCGAGAGCAAAGTCCCGAGCGAGCACTCGACTCAGTGCAATGCACCCGGAAGGACGCTCTCGCTCGTCTTTCAAGGAGCGATTCCTAACAGCACAAGCAGCAGAGGCACAAACTGCATGACGAGAAGGGACAACGTAGAACACGTCTCTGTCCTGGCACATTTTCGTGTGCGATACTTCCCTCCGGGTCTTCGGGCCTTGCGAAGCTCCGTGTACTGCGAGCGCTGCTACTCGCAGCTCAGAAGGACCGTGGAGCTAGCGGCGAATTCGGAGAGCTCTTCGCTGCACTGCGCCGCTCGCAAGCGGCTTCGTTCTACGCCTTCTGCCGTCCGGCGAGAGCTGAACTCCGGCGGTCAGTTGCAGCTCTGCCCAACAGCGTGTTCTCAGTTCTGCGGGCAAGCACGCCCTCTTGCCTTGGCCCCGAGAGCAAAGTCCCGAGCGAGCACTCGACTCAGTGCAATGCACCCGGAAGGACGCTCTCGCTCGTCTTTCAAGGAGCGATTCCTAACAGCAGAAGCAGCAGAGGCACAAACTGCATGACGAGAAGGGACAACGTAGAACACGTCTCTGTCCTGGCACATTTTCGTGTGCGATACTTCCCTCCGGGTCTTCGGGCCTTGCGAAGCTCCGTGTACTGCGAGCGCTGCTACTCGCAGCTGAGAAGGACCGTGGAGCTAGCGGCGAATTCGGAGAGCTCTTCGCTGCACTGCGCCGCTCGCAAGCGGCTTCGTTCTTCGCCTTCTGCCGTCCGGCGAGAGCTGAACTCCGGCGGTCAGTTGCAGCTCTGCCCAACAGCGTGTTCTCAGTTCTGCGGGCAAGCACGCCCTCTTGCCTTGGCCCCGAGAGCAAAGTCCCGAGCGAGCACTCGACTCAGTGCAATGCACCCGGAAGGACGCTCTCGCTCGTCTTTCAAGGAGCGATTCCTAACAGCACAAGCAGCAGAGGCACAAACTGCATGACGAGAAGGGACAACGTAGAACACGTCTCTGTCCTGGCACATTTTCGTGTGCCATACTTCCCTCCGGGTCTTCGGGCCTTGCGAAGCTCCGTGTACTGCGAGCGCTGCTACTCGCAGCTGAGAAGGACCGTGGAGCTAGCGGCGAATTCGGAGAGCTCTTCGCTGCACTGCGCCGCTCGCAAGCGGCTTCGTTCTTCGCCTTCTGCCGTCCGGCGAGAGCTGAACTCCGGCGGTCAGTTGCAGCTCTGCCCAACAGCGTGTTCTCAGTTCTGCGGGCAAGCACGCCCTCTTGCCTTGGCCCCGAGAGCAAAGTCCCGAGCGAGCACTCGACTCAGTGCAATGCACCCGGAAGGACGCTCTCGCTCGTCTTTCAAGGAGCGATTCCTAACAGCACAAGCAGCAGAGGCACAAACTGCATGACGAGAAGGGACAACGTAGAACACGTCTCTGTCCTGGCACATTTTCGTGTGCCATACTTCCCTCCGGGTCTTCGGGCCTTGCGAAGCTCCGTGTACTGCGAGCGCTGCTACTCGCAGCTGAGAAGGACCGTGGAGCTAGCGGCGAATTCGGAGAGCTCTTCGCTGCACTGCGCCGCTCGCAAGCGGCTTCGTTCTTCGCCTTCTGCCGTCCGGCGACAGCTGAACTCCGGCGGTCAGTTGCAGCTCTGCCCAACAGCGTGTTCTCAGTTCTGCGGGCAAGCACGCCCTCTTGCCTTGGCCCCGAGAGCAAAGTCCCGAGCGAGCACTCGACTCAGTGCAATGCACCCGGAAGGACGCTCTCGCTCGTCTTTCAAGGAGCGATTCCTAACAGCACAAGCAGCAGAGGCACAAACTGCATGACGAGAAGGGACAACGTAGAACACGTCTCTGTCCTGGCACATTTTCGTGTGCCATACTTCCCTCCGGGTCTTCGGGCCTTGCGAAGCTCCGTGTACTGCGAGCGCTGCTACTCGCAGCTGAGAAGGACCGTGGAGCTAGCGGCGAATTCGGAGAGCTCTTCGCTGCACTGCGCCGCTCGCAAGCGGCTTCGTTCTTCGCCTTCTGCCGTCCGGCGAGAGCTGAACTCCGGCGGTCAGTTGCAGCTCTGCCCAACAGCGTGTTCTCAGTTCTGCGGGCAAGCACGCCCTCTTGCCTTGGCCCCGAGAGCAAAGTCCCGAGCGAGCACTCGACTCAGTGCAATGCACCCGGAAGGACGCTCTCGCTCGTCTTTCAAGGAGCGATTCCTAACAGCACAAGCAGCAGAGGCACAAACTGCATGACGAGAAGGGACAACGTAGAACACGTCTCTGTCCTGGCACATTTTCGTGTGCCATACTTCCCTCCGGGTCTTCGGGCCTTGCGAAGCTCCGTGTACTGCGAGCGCTGCTACTCGCAGCTGAGAAGGACCGTGGAGCTAGCGGCGAATTCGGAGAGCTCTTCGCTGCACTGCGCCGCTCGCAAGCGGCTTCGTTCTTCGCCTTCTGCCGTCCGGCGAGAGCTGAACTCCGGCGGTCAGTTGCAGCTCTGCCCAACAGCGTGTTCTCAGTTCTGCGGGCAAGCACGCCCTCTTGCCTTGGCCCCGAGAGCAAAGTCCCGAGCGAGCACTCGACTCAGTGCAATGCACCCGGAAGGACGCTCTCGCTCGTCTTTCAAGGAGCGATTCCTAACAGCACAAGCAGCAGAGGCACAAACTGCATGACGAGAAGGGACAACGTAGAACACGTCTCTGTCCTGGCACATTTTCGTGTGCGATACTTCCCTCCGGGTCTTCGGGCCTTGCGAAGCTCCGTGTACTGCGAGCGCTGCTACTCGCAGCTGAGAAGGACCGTGGAGCTAGCGGCGAATTCGGAGAGCTCTTCGCTGCACTGCGCCGCTCGCAAGCGGCTTCGTTCTTCGCCTTCTGCCGTCCGGCGAGAGCTGAACTCCGGCGGTCAGTTGCAGCTCTGCCCAACAGCGTGTTCTCAGTTCTGCGGGCAAGCACGCCCTCTTGCCTTGGCCCCGAGAGCAAAGTCCCGAGCGAGCACTCGACTCAGTGCAATGCACCCGGAAGGACGCTCTCGCTCGTCTTTCAAGGAGCGATTCCTAACAGCAGAAGCAGCAGAGGCACAAACTGCATGACGAGAAGGGACAACGTAGAACACGTCTCTGTCCTGGCACATTTTCGTGTGCCATACTTCCCTCCGGGTCTTCGGGCCTTGCGAAGCTCCGTGTACTGCGAGCGCTGCTACTCGCAGCTGAGAAGGACCGTGGAGCTAGCGGCGAATTCGGAGAGCTCTTCGCTGCACTGCGCCGCTCGCAAGCGGCTTCGTTCTTCGCCTTCTGCCGTCCGGCGAGAGCTGAACTCCGGCGGTCAGTTGCAGCTCTGCCCAACAGCGTGTTCTCAGTTCTGCGGGCAAGCACGCCCTCTTGCCTTGGCCCCGGGAGCAAAGTCCCGAGCGAGCACTCGACTCAGTGCAATGCACCCGGAAGGACGCTCTCGCTCGTCTTTCAAGGAGCGATTCCTAACAGCAGAAGCAGCAGAGGCACAAACTGCATGACGAGAAGGGACAACGTAGAACACGTCTCTGTCCTGGCACATTTTCGTGTGCGATACTTCCCTCCGGGTCTTCGGGCCTTGCGAAGCTCCGTGTACTGCGAGCGCTGCTACTCGCAGCTGAGAAGGACCGTGGAGCTAGCGGCGAATTCGGAGAGCTCTTCGCTGCACTGCGCCGCTCGCAAGCGGCTTCGTTCTTCGCCTTCTGCCGTCCGGCGAGAGCTGAACTCCGGCGGTCAGTTGCAGCTCTGCCCAACAGCGTGTTCTCAGTTCTGCGGGCAAGCACGCCCTCTTGCCTTGGCCCCGAGAGCAAAGTCCCGAGCGAGCACTCGACTCAGTGCAATGCACCCGGAAGGACGCTCTCGCTCGTCTTTCAAGGAGCGATTCCTAACAGCACAAGCAGCAGAGGCACAAACTGCATGACGAGAAGGGACAACGTAGAACACGTCTCTGTCCTGGCACATTTTCGTGTGCCATACTTCCCTCCGGGTCTTCGGGCCTTGCGAAGCTCCGTGTACTGCGAGCGCTGCTACTCGCAGCTCAGAAGGACCGTGGAGCTAGCGGCGAATTCGGAGAGCTCTTCGCTGCACTGCGCCGCTCGCAAGCGGCTTCGTTCTTCGCCTTCTGCCGTCCGGCGAGAGCTGAACTCCGGCGGTCAGTTGCAGCTCTGCCCAACAGCGTGTTCTCAGTTCTGCGGGCAAGCACGCCCTCTTGCCTTGGCCCCGGGAGCAAAGTCCCGAGCGAGCACTCGACTCAGTGCAATGCACCCGGAAGGACGCTCTCGCTCGTCTTTCAAGGAGCGATTCCTAACAGCACAAGCAGCAGAGGCACAAACTGCATGACGAGAAGGGACAACGTAGAACACGTCTCTGTCCTGGCACATTTTCGTGTGCCATACTTCCCTCCGGGTCTTCGGGCCTTGCGAAGCTCCGTGTACTGCGAGCGCTGCTACTCGCAGCTCAGAAGGACCGTGGAGCTAGCGGCGAATTCGGAGAGCTCTTCGCTGCACTGCGCCGCTCGCAAGCGGCTTCGTTCTTCGCCTTCTGCCGTCCGGCGAGAGCTGAACTCCGGCGGTCAGTTGCAGCTCTGCCCAACAGCGTGTTCTCAGTTCTGCGGGCAAGCACGCCCTCTTGCCTTGGCCCCGGGAGCAAAGTCCCGAGCGAGCACTCGACTCAGTGCAATGCACCCGGAAGGACGCTCTCGCTCGTCTTTCAAGGAGCGATTCCTAACAGCACAAGCAGCAGAGGCACAAACTGCATGACGAGAAGGGACAACGTAGAACACGTCTCTGTCCTGGCACATTTTCGTGTGCGATACTTCCCTCCGGGTCTTCGGGACTTGCGAAGCTCCGTGTACTGCGAGCGCTGCTACTCGCAGCTGAGAAGGACCGTGGAGCTAGCGGCGAATTCGGAGAGCTCTTCGCTGCACTGCGCCGCTCGCAAGCGGCTTCGTTCTTCGCCTTCTGCCGTCCGGCGAGAGCTGAACTCCGGCGGTCAGTTGCAGCTCTGCCCAACAGCGTGTTCTCAGTTCTGCGGGCAAGCACGCCCTCTTGCCTTGGCCCCGAGAGCAAAGTCCCGAGCGAGCACTCGACTCAGTGCAATGCACCCGGAAGGACGCTCTCGCTCGTCTTTCAAGGAGCGATTCCTAACAGCAGAAGCAGCAGAGGCACAAACTGCATGACGAGAAGGGACAACGTAGAACACGTCTCTGTCCTGGCACATTTTCGTGTGCCATACTTCCCTCCGGGTCTTCGGGCCTTGCGAAGCTCCGTGTACTGCGAGCGCTGCTACTCGCAGCTCAGAAGGACCGTGGAGCTAGCGGCGAATTCGGAGAGCTCTTGGCTGCACTGCGCCGCTCGCAAGCGGCTTCGTTCTTCGCCTTCTGCCGTCCGGCGAGAGCTGAACTCCGGCGGTCAGTTGCAGCTCTGCCCAACAGCGTGTTCTCAGTTCTGCGGGCAAGCACGCCCTCTTGCCTTGGCCCCGAGAGCAAAGTCCCGAGCGAGCACTCGACTCAGTGCAATGCACCCGGAAGGACGCTCTCGCTCGTCTTTCAAGGAGCGATTCCTAACAGCACAAGCAGCAGAGGCACAAACTGCATGACGAGAAGGGACAACGTAGAACACGTCTCTGTCCTGGCACATTTTCGTGTGCCATACTTCCCTCCGGGTCTTCGGGCCTTGCGAAGCTCCGTGTACTGCGAGCGCTGCTACTCGCAGCTCAGAAGGACCGTGGAGCTAGCGGCGAATTCGGAGAGCTCTTCGCTGCACTGCGCCGCTCGCAAGCGGCTTCGTTCTTCGCCTTCTGCCGTCCGGCGAGAGCTGAACTCCGGCGGTCAGTTGCAGCTCTGCCCAACAGCGTGTTCTCAGTTCTGCGGGCAAGCACGCCCTCTTGCCTTGGCCCCGAGAGCAAAGTCCCGAGCGAGCACTCGACTCAGTGCAATGCACCCGGAAGGACGCTCTCGCTCGTCTTTCAAGGAGCGATTCCTAACAGCACAAGCAGCAGAGGCACAAACTGCATGACGAGAAGGGACAACGTAGAACACGTCTCTGTCCTGGCACATTTTCGTGTGCCATACTTCCCTCCGGGTCTTCGGGCCTTGCGAAGCTCCGTGTACTGCGAGCGCTGCTACTCGCAGCTCAGAAGGACCGTGGAGCTAGCGGCGAATTCGGAGAGCTCTTGGCTGCACTGCGCCGCTCGCAAGCGGCTTCGTTCTTCGCCTTCTGCCGTCCGGCGAGAGCTGAACTCCGGCGGTCAGTTGCAGCTCTGCCCAACAGCGTGTTCTCAGTTCTGCGGGCAAGCACGCCCTCTTGCCTTGGCCCCGGGAGCAAAGTCCCGAGCGAGCACTCGACTCAGTGCAATGCACCCGGAAGGACGCTCTCGCTCGTCTTTCAAGGAGCGATTCCTAACAGCAGAAGCAGCAGAGGCACAAACTGCATGACGAGAAGGGACAACGTAGAACACGTCTCTGTCCTGGCACATTTTCGTGTGCCATACTTCCCTCCGGGTCTTCGGGCCTTGCGAAGCTCCGTGTACTGCGAGCGCTGCTACTCGCAGCTCAGAAGGACCGTGGAGCTAGCGGCGAATTCGGAGAGCTCTTGGCTGCACTGCGCCGCTCGCAAGCGGCTTCGTTCTTCGCCTTCTGCCGTCCGGCGACAGCTGAACTCCGGCGGTCAGTTGCAGCTCTGCCCAACAGCGTGTTCTCAGTTCTGCGGGCAAGCACGCCCTCTTGCCTTGGCCCCGGGAGCAAAGTCCCGAGCGAGCACTCGACTCAGTGCAATGCACCCGGAAGGACGCTCTCGCTCGTCTTTCAAGGAGCGATTCCTAACAGCACAAGCAGCAGAGGCACAAACTGCATGACGAGAAGGGACAACGTAGAACACGTCTCTGTCCTGGCACATTTTCGTGTGCCATACTTCCCTCCGGGTCTTCGGGCCTTGCGAAGCTCCGTGTACTGCGAGCGCTGCTACTCGCAGCTGAGAAGGACCGTGGAGCTAGCGGCGAATTCGGAGAGCTCTTCGCTGCACTGCGCCGCTCGCAAGCGGCTTCGTTCTTCGCCTTCTGCCGTCCGGCGAGAGCTGAACTCCGGCGGTCAGTTGCAGCTCTGCCCAACAGCGTGTTCTCAGTTCTGCGGGCAAGCACGCCCTCTTGCCTTGGCCCCGAGAGCAAAGTCCCGAGCGAGCACTCGACTCAGTGCAATGCACCCGGAAGGACGCTCTCGCTCGTCTTTCAAGGAGCGATTCCTAACAGCAGAAGCAGCAGAGGCACAAACTGCATGACGAGAAGGGACAACGTAGAACACGTCTCTGTCCTGGCACATTTTCGTGTGCCATACTTCCCTCCGGGTCTTCGGGCCTTGCGAAGCTCCGTGTACTGCGAGCGCTGCTACTCGCAGCTCAGAAGGACCGTGGAGCTAGCGGCGAATTCGGAGAGCTCTTCGCTGCACTGCGCCGCTCGCAAGCGGCTTCGTTCTTCGCCTTCTGCCGTCCGGCGAGAGCTGAACTCCGGCGGTCAGTTGCAGCTCTGCCCAACAGCGTGTTCTCAGTTCTGCGGGCAAGCACGCCCTCTTGCCTTGGCCCCGAGAGCAAAGTCCCGAGCGAGCACTCGACTCAGTGCAATGCACCCGGAAGGACGCTCTCGCTCGTCTTTCAAGGAGCGATTCCTAACAGCACAAGCAGCAGAGGCACAAACTGCATGACGAGAAGGGACAACGTAGAACACGTCTCTGTCCTGGCACATTTTCGTGTGCCATACTTCCCTCCGGGTCTTCGGGCCTTGCGAAGCTCCGTGTACTGCGAGCGCTGCTACTCGCAGCTGAGAAGGACCGTGGAGCTAGCGGCGAATTCGGAGAGCTCTTCGCTGCACTGCGCCGCTCGCAAGCGGCTTCGTTCTTCGCCTTCTGCCGTCCGGCGAGAGCTGAACTCCGGCGGTCAGTTGCAGCTCTGCCCAACAGCGTGTTCTCAGTTCTGCGGGCAAGCACGCCCTCTTGCCTTGGCCCCGGGAGCAAAGTCCCGAGCGAGCACTCGACTCAGTGCAATGCACCCGGAAGGACGCTCTCGCTCGTCTTTCAAGGAGCGATTCCTAACAGCACAAGCAGCAGAGGCACAAACTGCATGACGAGAAGGGACAACGTAGAACACGTCTCTGTCCTGGCACATTTTCGTGTGCCATACTTCCCTCCGGGTCTTCGGGCCTTGCGAAGCTCCGTGTACTGCGAGCGCTGCTACTCGCAGCTGAGAAGGACCGTGGAGCTAGCGGCGAATTCGGAGAGCTCTTCGCTGCACTGCGCCGCTCGCAAGCGGCTTCGTTCTTCGCCTTCTGCCGTCCGGCGAGAGCTGAACTCCGGCGGTCAGTTGCAGCTCTGCCCAACAGCGTGTTCTCAGTTCTGCGGGCAAGCACGCCCTCTTGCCTTGGCCCCGGGAGCAAAGTCCCGAGCGAGCACTCGACTCAGTGCAATGCACCCGGAAGGACGCTCTCGCTCGTCTTTCAAGGAGCGATTCCTAACAGCACAAGCAGCAGAGGCACAAACTGCATGACGAGAAGGGACAACGTAGAACACGTCTCTGTCCTGGCACATTTTCGTGTGCCATACTTCCCTCCGGGTCTTCGGGCCTTGCGAAGCTCCGTGTACTGCGAGCGCTGCTACTCGCAGCTCAGAAGGACCGTGGAGCTAGCGGCGAATTCGGAGAGCTCTTGGCTGCACTGCGCCGCTCGCAAGCGGCTTCGTTCTTCGCCTTCTGCCGTCCGGCGAGAGCTGAACTCCGGCGGTCAGTTGCAGCTCTGCCCAACAGCGTGTTCTCAGTTCTGCGGGCAAGCACGCCCTCTTGCCTTGGCCCCGGGAGCAAAGTCCCGAGCGAGCACTCGACTCAGTGCAATGCACCCGGAAGGACGCTCTCGCTCGTCTTTCAAGGAGCGATTCCTAACAGCACAAGCAGCAGAGGCACAAACTGCATGACGAGAAGGGACAACGTAGAACACGTCTCTGTCCTGGCACATTTTCGTGTGCCATACTTCCCTCCGGGTCTTCGGGCCTTGCGAAGCTCCGTGTACTGCGAGCGCTGCTACTCGCAGCTCAGAAGGACCGTGGAGCTAGCGGCGAATTCGGAGAGCTCTTCGCTGCACTGCGCCGCTCGCAAGCGGCTTCGTTCTTCGCCTTCTGCCGTCCGGCGAGAGCTGAACTCCGGCGGTCAGTTGCAGCTCTGCCCAACAGCGTGTTCTCAGTTCTGCGGGCAAGCACGCCCTCTTGCCTTGGCCCCGAGAGCAAAGTCCCGAGCGAGCACTCGACTCAGTGCAATGCACCCGGAAGGACGCTCTCGCTCGTCTTTCAAGGAGCGATTCCTAACAGCACAAGCAGCAGAGGCACAAACTGCATGACGAGAAGGGACAACGTAGAACACGTCTCTGTCCTGGCACATTTTCGTGTGCCATACTTCCCTCCGGGTCTTCGGGCCTTGCGAAGCTCCGTGTACTGCGAGCGCTGCTACTCGCAGCTGAGAAGGACCGTGGAGCTAGCGGCGAATTCGGAGAGCTCTTGGCTGCACTGCGCCGCTCGCAAGCGGCTTCGTTCTTCGCCTTCTGCCGTCCGGCGAGAGCTGAACTCCGGCGGTCAGTTGCAGCTCTGCCCAACAGCGTGTTCTCAGTTCTGCGGGCAAGCACGCCCTCTTGCCTTGGCCCCGAGAGCAAAGTCCCGAGCGAGCACTCGACTCAGTGCAATGCACCCGGAAGGACGCTCTCGCTCGTCTTTCAAGGAGCGATTCCTAACAGCACAAGCAGCAGAGGCACAAACTGCATGACGAGAAGGGACAACGTAGAACACGTCTCTGTCCTGGCACATTTTCGTGTGCCATACTTCCCTCCGGGTCTTCGGGCCTTGCGAAGCTCCGTGTACTGCGAGCGCTGCTACTCGCAGCTGAGAAGGACCGTGGAGCTAGCGGCGAATTCGGAGAGCTCTTGGCTGCACTGCGCCGCTCGCAAGCGGCTTCGTTCTTCGCCTTCTGCCGTCCGGCGAGAGCTGAACTCCGGCGGTCAGTTGCAGCTCTGCCCAACAGCGTGTTCTCAGTTCTGCGGGCAAGCACGCCCTCTTGCCTTGGCCCCGAGAGCAAAGTCCCGAGCGAGCACTCGACTCAGTGCAATGCACCCGGAAGGACGCTCTCGCTCGTCTTTCAAGGAGCGATTCCTAACAGCACAAGCAGCAGAGGCACAAACTGCATGACGAGAAGGGACAACGTAGAACACGTCTCTGTCCTGGCACATTTTCGTGTGCCATACTTCCCTCCGGGTCTTCGGGCCTTGCGAAGCTCCGTGTACTGCGAGCGCTGCTACTCGCAGCTCAGAAGGACCGTGGAGCTAGCGGCGAATTCGGAGAGCTCTTGGCTGCACTGCGCCGCTCGCAAGCGGCTTCGTTCTTCGCCTTCTGCCGTCCGGCGAGAGCTGAACTCCGGCGGTCAGTTGCAGCTCTGCCCAACAGCGTGTTCTCAGTTCTGCGGGCAAGCACGCCCTCTTGCCTTGGCCCCGGGAGCAAAGTCCCGAGCGAGCACTCGACTCAGTGCAATGCACCCGGAAGGACGCTCTCGCTCGTCTTTCAAGGAGCGATTCCTAACAGCACAAGCAGCAGAGGCACAAACTGCATGACGAGAAGGGACAACGTAGAACACGTCTCTGTCCTGGCACATTTTCGTGTGCCATACTTCCCTCCGGGTCTTCGGGCCTTGCGAAGCTCCGTGTACTGCGAGCGCTGCTACTCGCAGCTCAGAAGGACCGTGGAGCTAGCGGCGAATTCGGAGAGCTCTTCGCTGCACTGCGCCGCTCGCAAGCGGCTTCGTTCTTCGCCTTCTGCCGTCCGGCGAGAGCTGAACTCCGGCGGTCAGTTGCAGCTCTGCCCAACAGCGTGTTCTCAGTTCTGCGGGCAAGCACGCCCTCTTGCCTTGGCCCCGAGAGCAAAGTCCCGAGCGAGCACTCGACTCAGTGCAATGCACCCGGAAGGACGCTCTCGCTCGTCTTTCAAGGAGCGATTCCTAACAGCACAAGCAGCAGAGGCACAAACTGCATGACGAGAAGGGACAACGTAGAACACGTCTCTGTCCTGGCACATTTTCGTGTGCCATACTTCCCTCCGGGTCTTCGGGCCTTGCGAAGCTCCGTGTACTGCGAGCGCTGCTACTCGCAGCTGAGAAGGACCGTGGAGCTAGCGGCGAATTCGGAGAGCTCTTGGCTGCACTGCGCCGCTCGCAAGCGGCTTCGTTCTTCGCCTTCTGCCGTCCGGCGAGAGCTGAACTCCGGCGGTCAGTTGCAGCTCTGCCCAACAGCGTGTTCTCAGTTCTGCGGGCAAGCACGCCCTCTTGCCTTGGCCCCGAGAGCAAAGTCCCGAGCGAGCACTCGACTCAGTGCAATGCACCCGGAAGGACGCTCTCGCTCGTCTTTCAAGGAGCGATTCCTAACAGCACAAGCAGCAGAGGCACAAACTGCATGACGAGAAGGGACAACGTAGAACACGTCTCTGTCCTGGCACATTTTCGTGTGCCATACTTCCCTCCGGGTCTTCGGGCCTTGCGAAGCTCCGTGTACTGCGAGCGCTGCTACTCGCAGCTGAGAAGGACCGTGGAGCTAGCGGCGAATTCGGAGAGCTCTTGGCTGCACTGCGCCGCTCGCAAGCGGCTTCGTTCTTCGCCTTCTGCCGTCCGGCGAGAGCTGAACTCCGGCGGTCAGTTGCAGCTCTGCCCAACAGCGTGTTCTCAGTTCTGCGGGCAAGCACGCCCTCTTGCCTTGGCCCCGAGAGCAAAGTCCCGAGCGAGCACTCGACTCAGTGCAATGCACCCGGAAGGACGCTCTCGCTCGTCTTTCAAGGAGCGATTCCTAACAGCACAAGCAGCAGAGGCACAAACTGCATGACGAGAAGGGACAACGTAGAACACGTCTCTGTCCTGGCACATTTTCGTGTGCCATACTTCCCTCCGGGTCTTCGGGCCTTGCGAAGCTCCGTGTACTGCGAGCGCTGCTACTCGCAGCTCAGAAGGACCGTGGAGCTAGCGGCGAATTCGGAGAGCTCTTGGCTGCACTGCGCCGCTCGCAAGCGGCTTCGTTCTTCGCCTTCTGCCGTCCGGCGAGAGCTGAACTCCGGCGGTCAGTTGCAGCTCTGCCCAACAGCGTGTTCTCAGTTCTGCGGGCAAGCACGCCCTCTTGCCTTGGCCCCGAGAGCAAAGTCCCGAGCGAGCACTCGACTCAGTGCAATGCACCCGGAAGGACGCTCTCGCTCGTCTTTCAAGGAGCGATTCCTAACAGCACAAGCAGCAGAGGCACAAACTGCATGACGAGAAGGGACAACGTAGAACACGTCTCTGTCCTGGCACATTTTCGTGTGCCATACTTCCCTCCGGGTCTTCGGGCCTTGCGAAGCTCCGTGTACTGCGAGCGCTGCTACTCGCAGCTCAGAAGGACCGTGGAGCTAGCGGCGAATTCGGAGAGCTCTTCGCTGCACTGCGCCGCTCGCAAGCGGCTTCGTTCTTCGCCTTCTGCCGTCCGGCGACAGCTGAACTCCGGCGGTCAGTTGCAGCTCTGCCCAACAGCGTGTTCTCAGTTCTGCGGGCAAGCACGCCCTCTTGCCTTGGCCCCGAGAGCAAAGTCCCGAGCGAGCACTCGACTCAGTGCAATGCACCCGGAAGGACGCTCTCGCTCGTCTTTCAAGGAGCGATTCCTAACAGCACAAGCAGCAGAGGCACAAACTGCATGACGAGAAGGGACAACGTAGAACACGTCTCTGTCCTGGCACATTTTCGTGTGCGATACTTCCCTCCGGGTCTTCGGGCCTTGCGAAGCTCCGTGTACTGCGAGCGCTGCTACTCGCAGCTGAGAAGGACCGTGGAGCTAGCGGCGAATTCGGAGAGCTCTTGGCTGCACTGCGCCGCTCGCAAGCGGCTTCGTTCTTCGCCTTCTGCCGTCCGGCGAGAGCTGAACTCCGGCGGTCAGTTGCAGCTCTGCCCAACAGCGTGTTCTCAGTTCTGCGGGCAAGCACGCCCTCTTGCCTTGGCCCCGAGAGCAAAGTCCCGAGCGAGCACTCGACTCAGTGCAATGCACCCGGAAGGACGCTCTCGCTCGTCTTTCAAGGAGCGATTCCTAACAGCAGAAGCAGCAGAGGCACAAACTGCATGACGAGAAGGGACAACGTAGAACACGTCTCTGTCCTGGCACATTTTCGTGTGCCATACTTCCCTCCGGGTCTTCGGGCCTTGCGAAGCTCCGTGTACTGCGAGCGCTGCTACTCGCAGCTGAGAAGGACCGTGGAGCTAGCGGCGAATTCGGAGAGCTCTTCGCTGCACTGCGCCGCTCGCAAGCGGCTTCGTTCTTCGCCTTCTGCCGTCCGGCGAGAGCTGAACTCCGGCGGTCAGTTGCAGCTCTGCCCAACAGCGTGTTCTCAGTTCTGCGGGCAAGCACGCCCTCTTGCCTTGGCCCCGAGAGCAAAGTCCCGAGCGAGCACTCGACTCAGTGCAATGCACCCGGAAGGACGCTCTCGCTCGTCTTTCAAGGAGCGATTCCTAACAGCAGAAGCAGCAGAGGCACAAACTGCATGACGAGAAGGGACAACGTAGAACACGTCTCTGTCCTGGCACATTTTCGTGTGCCATACTTCCCTCCGGGTCTTCGGGCCTTGCGAAGCTCCGTGTACTGCGAGCGCTGCTACTCGCAGCTGAGAAGGACCGTGGAGCTAGCGGCGAATTCGGAGAGCTCTTCGCTGCACTGCGCCGCTCGCAAGCGGCTTCGTTCTTCGCCTTCTGCCGTCCGGCGAGAGCTGAACTCCGGCGGTCAGTTGCAGCTCTGCCCAACAGCGTGTTCTCAGTTCTGCGGGCAAGCACGCCCTCTTGCCTTGGCCCCGGGAGCAAAGTCCCGAGCGAGCACTCGACTCAGTGCAATGCACCCGGAAGGACGCTCTCGCTCGTCTTTCAAGGAGCGATTCCTAACAGCACAAGCAGCAGAGGCACAAACTGCATGACGAGAAGGGACAACGTAGAACACGTCTCTGTCCTGGCACATTTTCGTGTGCCATACTTCCCTCCGGGTCTTCGGGCCTTGCGAAGCTCCGTGTACTGCGAGCGCTGCTACTCGCAGCTCAGAAGGACCGTGGAGCTAGCGGCGAATTCGGAGAGCTCTTGGCTGCACTGCGCCGCTCGCAAGCGGCTTCGTTCTTCGCCTTCTGCCGTCCGGCGAGAGCTGAACTCCGGCGGTCAGTTGCAGCTCTGCCCAACAGCGTGTTCTCAGTTCTGCGGGCAAGCACGCCCTCTTGCCTTGGCCCCGGGAGCAAAGTCCCGAGCGAGCACTCGACTCAGTGCAATGCACCCGGAAGGACGCTCTCGCTCGTCTTTCAAGGAGCGATTCCTAACAGCACAAGCAGCAGAGGCACAAACTGCATGACGAGAAGGGACAACGTAGAACATGTCTCTGTCCTGGCACATTTTCGTGTGCCATACTTCCCTCCGGGTCTTCGGGCCTTGCGAAGCTCCGTGTACTGCGAGCGCTGCTACTCGCAGCTGAGAAGGACCGTGGAGCTAGCGGCGAATTCGGAGAGCTCTTCGCTGCACTGCGCCGCTCGCAAGCGGCTTCGTTCTTCGCCTTCTGCCGTCCGGCGAGAGCTGAACTCCGGCGGTCAGTTGCAGCTCTGCCCAACAGCGTGTTCTCAGTTCTGCGGGCAAGCACGCCCTCTTGCCTTGGCCCCGAGAGCAAAGTCCCGAGCGAGCACTCGACTCAGTGCAATGCACCCGGAAGGACGCTCTCGCTCGTCTTTCAAGGAGCGATTCCTAACAGCAGAAGCAGCAGAGGCACAAACTGCATGACGAGAAGGGACAACGTAGAACACGTCTCTGTCCTGGCACATTTTCGTGTGCCATACTTCCCTCCGGGTCTTCGGGCCTTGCGAAGCTCCGTGTACTGCGAGCGCTGCTACTCGCAGCTCAGAAGGACCGTGGAGCTAGCGGCGAATTCGGAGAGCTCTTGGCTGCACTGCGCCGCTCGCAAGCGGCTTCGTTCTTCGCCTTCTGCCGTCCGGCGAGAGCTGAACTCCGGCGGTCAGTTGCAGCTCTGCCCAACAGCGTGTTCTCAGTTCTGCGGGCAAGCACGCCCTCTTGCCTTGGCCCCGAGAGCAAAGTCCCGAGCGAGCACTCGACTCAGTGCAATGCACCCGGAAGGACGCTCTCGCTCGTCTTTCAAGGAGCGATTCCTAACAGCAGAAGCAGCAGAGGCACAAACTGCATGACGAGAAGGGACAACGTAGAACACGTCTCTGTCCTGGCACATTTTCGTGTGCCATACTTCCCTCCGGGTCTTCGGGCCTTGCGAAGCTCCGTGTACTGCGAGCGCTGCTACTCGCAGCTGAGAAGGACCGTGGAGCTAGCGGCGAATTCGGAGAGCTCTTGGCTGCACTGCGCCGCTCGCAAGCGGCTTCGTTCTTCGCCTTCTGCCGTCCGGCGAGAGCTGAACTCCGGCGGTCAGTTGCAGCTCTGCCCAACAGCGTGTTCTCAGTTCTGCGGGCAAGCACGCCCTCTTGCCTTGGCCCCGAGAGCAAAGTCCCGAGCGAGCACTCGACTCAGTGCAATGCACCCGGAAGGACGCTCTCGCTCGTCTTTCAAGGAGCGATTCCTAACAGCAGAAGCAGCAGAGGCACAAACTGCATGACGAGAAGGGACAACGTAGAACACGTCTCTGTCCTGGCACATTTTCGTGTGCCATACTTCCCTCCGGGTCTTCGGGCCTTGCGAAGCTCCGTGTACTGCGAGCGCTGCTACTCGCAGCTGAGAAGGACCGTGGAGCTAGCGGCGAATTCGGAGAGCTCTTCGCTGCACTGCGCCGCTCGCAAGCGGCTTCGTTCTTCGCCTTCTGCCGTCCGGCGAGAGCTGAACTCCGGCGGTCAGTTGCAGCTCTGCCCAACAGCGTGTTCTCAGTTCTGCGGGCAAGCACGCCCTCTTGCCTTGGCCCCGAGAGCAAAGTCCCGAGCGAGCACTCGACTCAGTGCAATGCACCCGGAAGGACGCTCTCGCTCGTCTTTCAAGGAGCGATTCCTAACAGCACAAGCAGCAGAGGCACAAACTGCATGACGAGAAGGGACAACGTAGAACACGTCTCTGTCCTGGCACATTTTCGTGTGCGATACTTCCCTCCGGGTCTTCGGGCCTTGCGAAGCTCCGTGTACTGCGAGCGCTGCTACTCGCAGCTGAGAAGGACCGTGGAGCTAGCGGCGAATTCGGAGAGCTCTTGGCTGCACTGCGCCGCTCGCAAGCGGCTTCGTTCTTCGCCTTCTGCCGTCCGGCGAGAGCTGAACTCCGGCGGTCAGTTGCAGCTCTGCCCAACAGCGTGTTCTCAGTTCTGCGGGCAAGCACGCCCTCTTGCCTTGGCCCCGAGAGCAAAGTCCCGAGCGAGCACTCGACTCAGTGCAATGCACCCGGAAGGACGCTCTCGCTCGTCTTTCAAGGAGCGATTCCTAACAGCACAAGCAGCAGAGGCACAAACTGCATGACGAGAAGGGACAACGTAGAACACGTCTCTGTCCTGGCACATTTTCGTGTGCCATACTTCCCTCCGGGTCTTCGGGCCTTGCGAAGCTCCGTGTACTGCGAGCGCTGCTACTCGCAGCTCAGAAGGACCGTGGAGCTAGCGGCGAATTCGGAGAGCTCTTCGCTGCACTGCGCCGCTCGCAAGCGGCTTCGTTCTTCGCCTTCTGCCGTCCGGCGACAGCTGAACTCCGGCGGTCAGTTGCAGCTCTGCCCAACAGCGTGTTCTCAGTTCTGCGGGCAAGCACGCCCTCTTGCCTTGGCCCCGAGAGCAAAGTCCCGAGCGAGCACTCGACTCAGTGCAATGCACCCGGAAGGACGCTCTCGCTCGTCTTTCAAGGAGCGATTCCTAACAGCACAAGCAGCAGAGGCACAAACTGCATGACGAGAAGGGACAACGTAGAACACGTCTCTGTCCTGGCACATTTTCGTGTGCCATACTTCCCTCCGGGTCTTCGGGCCTTGCGAAGCTCCGTGTACTGCGAGCGCTGCTACTCGCAGCTCAGAAGGACCGTGGAGCTAGCGGCGAATTCGGAGAGCTCTTCGCTGCACTGCGCCGCTCGCAAGCGGCTTCGTTCTTCGCCTTCTGCCGTCCGGCGACAGCTGAACTCCGGCGGTCAGTTGCAGCTCTGCCCAACAGCGTGTTCTCAGTTCTGCGGGCAAGCACGCCCTCTTGCCTTGGCCCCGAGAGCAAAGTCCCGAGCGAGCACTCGACTCAGTGCAATGCACCCGGAAGGACGCTCTCGCTCGTCTTTCAAGGAGCGATTCCTAACAGCACAAGCAGCAGAGGCACAAACTGCATGACGAGAAGGGACAACGTAGAACACGTCTCTGTCCTGGCACATTTTCGTGTGCCATACTTCCCTCCGGGTCTTCGGGCCTTGCGAAGCTCCGTGTACTGCGAGCGCTGCTACTCGCAGCTCAGAAGGACCGTGGAGCTAGCGGCGAATTCGGAGAGCTCTTCGCTGCACTGCGCCGCTCGCAAGCGGCTTCGTTCTTCGCCTTCTGCCGTCCGGCGACAGCTGAACTCCGGCGGTCAGTTGCAGCTCTGCCCAACAGCGTGTTCTCAGTTCTGCGGGCAAGCACGCCCTCTTGCCTTGGCCCCGAGAGCAAAGTCCCGAGCGAGCACTCGACTCAGTGCAATGCACCCGGAAGGACGCTCTCGCTCGTCTTTCAAGGAGCGATTCCTAACAGCACAAGCAGCAGAGGCACAAACTGCATGACGAGAAGGGACAACGTAGAACACGTCTCTGTCCTGGCACATTTTCGTGTGCCATACTTCCCTCCGGGTCTTCGGGCCTTGCGAAGCTCCGTGTACTGCGAGCGCTGCTACTCGCAGCTCAGAAGGACCGTGGAGCTAGCGGCGAATTCGGAGAGCTCTTGGCTGCACTGCGCCGCTCGCAAGCGGCTTCGTTCTTCGCCTTCTGCCGTCCGGCGAGAGCTGAACTCCGGCGGTCAGTTGCAGCTCTGCCCAACAGCGTGTTCTCAGTTCTGCGGGCAAGCACGCCCTCTTGCCTTGGCCCCGAGAGCAAAGTCCCGAGCGAGCACTCGACTCAGTGCAATGCACCCGGAAGGACGCTCTCGCTCGTCTTTCAAGGAGCGATTCCTAACAGCACAAGCAGCAGAGGCACAAACTGCATGACGAGAAGGGACAACGTAGAACACGTCTCTGTCCTGGCACATTTTCGTGTGCCATACTTCCCTCCGGGTCTTCGGGCCTTGCGAAGCTCCGTGTACTGCGAGCGCTGCTACTCGCAGCTCAGAAGGACCGTGGAGCTAGCGGCGAATTCGGAGAGCTCTTCGCTGCACTGCGCCGCTCGCAAGCGGCTTCGTTCTTCGCCTTCTGCCGTCCGGCGAGAGCTGAACTCCGGCGGTCAGTTGCAGCTCTGCCCAACAGCGTGTTCTCAGTTCTGCGGGCAAGCACGCCCTCTTGCCTTGGCCCCGAGAGCAAAGTCCCGAGCGAGCACTCGACTCAGTGCAATGCACCCGGAAGGACGCTCTCGCTCGTCTTTCAAGGAGCGATTCCTAACAGCACAAGCAGCAGAGGCACAAACTGCATGACGAGAAGGGACAACGTAGAACACGTCTCTGTCCTGGCACATTTTCGTGTGCCATACTTCCCTCCGGGTCTTCGGGCCTTGCGAAGCTCCGTGTACTGCGAGCGCTGCTACTCGCAGCTGAGAAGGACCGTGGAGCTAGCGGCGAATTCGGAGAGCTCTTCGCTGCACTGCGCCGCTCGCAAGCGGCTTCGTTCTTCGCCTTCTGCCGTCCGGCGACAGCTGAACTCCGGCGGTCAGTTGCAGCTCTGCCCAACAGCGTGTTCTCAGTTCTGCGGGCAAGCACGCCCTCTTGCCTTGGCCCCGAGAGCAAAGTCCCGAGCGAGCACTCGACTCAGTGCAATGCACCCGGAAGGACGCTCTCGCTCGTCTTTCAAGGAGCGATTCCTAACAGCACAAGCAGCAGAGGCACAAACTGCATGACGAGAAGGGACAACGTAGAACACGTCTCTGTCCTGGCACATTTTCGTGTGCCATACTTCCCTCCGGGTCTTCGGGCCTTGCGAAGCTCCGTGTACTGCGAGCGCTGCTACTCGCAGCTCAGAAGGACCGTGGAGCTAGCGGCGAATTCGGAGAGCTCTTCGCTGCACTGCGCCGCTCGCAAGCGGCTTCGTTCTTCGCCTTCTGCCGTCCGGCGACAGCTGAACTCCGGCGGTCAGTTGCAGCTCTGCCCAACAGCGTGTTCTCAGTTCTGCGGGCAAGCACGCCCTCTTGCCTTGGCCCCGAGAGCAAAGTCCCGAGCGAGCACTCGACTCAGTGCAATGCACCCGGAAGGACGCTCTCGCTCGTCTTTCAAGGAGCGATTCCTAACAGCACAAGCAGCAGAGGCACAAACTGCATGACGAGAAGGGACAACGTAGAACACGTCTCTGTCCTGGCACATTTTCGTGTGCGATACTTCCCTCCGGGTCTTCGGGCCTTGCGAAGCTCCGTGTACTGCGAGCGCTGCTACTCGCAGCTCAGAAGGACCGTGGAGCTAGCGGCGAATTCGGAGAGCTCTTCGCTGCACTGCGCCGCTCGCAAGCGGCTTCGTTCTTCGCCTTCTGCCGTCCGGCGAGAGCTGAACTCCGGCGGTCAGTTGCAGCTCTGCCCAACAGCGTGTTCTCAGTTCTGCGGGCAAGCACGCCCTCTTGCCTTGGCCCCGGGAGCAAAGTCCCGAGCGAGCACTCGACTCAGTGCAATGCACCCGGAAGGACGCTCTCGCTCGTCTTTCAAGGAGCGATTCCTAACAGCACAAGCAGCAGAGGCACAAACTGCATGACGAGAAGGGACAACGTAGAACACGTCTCTGTCCTGGCACATTTTCGTGTGCGATACTTCCCTCCGGGTCTTCGGGCCTTGCGAAGCTCCGTGTACTGCGAGCGCTGCTACTCGCAGCTGAGAAGGACCGTGGAGCTAGCGGCGAATTCGGAGAGCTCTTGGCTGCACTGCGCCGCTCGCAAGCGGCTTCGTTCTTCGCCTTCTGCCGTCCGGCGAGAGCTGAACTCCGGCGGTCAGTTGCAGCTCTGCCCAACAGCGTGTTCTCAGTTCTGCGGGCAAGCACGCCCTCTTGCCTTGGCCCCGAGAGCAAAGTCCCGAGCGAGCACTCGACTCAGTGCAATGCACCCGGAAGGACGCTCTCGCTCGTCTTTCAAGGAGCGATTCCTAACAGCACAAGCAGCAGAGGCACAAACTGCATGACGAGAAGGGACAACGTAGAACACGTCTCTGTCCTGGCACATTTTCGTGTGCGATACTTCCCTCCGGGTCTTCGGGCCTTGCGAAGCTCCGTGTACTGCGAGCGCTGCTACTCGCAGCTGAGAAGGACCGTGGAGCTAGCGGCGAATTCGGAGAGCTCTTGGCTGCACTGCGCCGCTCGCAAGCGGCTTCGTTCTTCGCCTTCTGCCGTCCGGCGAGAGCTGAACTCCGGCGGTCAGTTGCAGCTCTGCCCAACAGCGTGTTCTCAGTTCTGCGGGCAAGCACGCCCTCTTGCCTTGGCCCCGAGAGCAAAGTCCCGAGCGAGCACTCGACTCAGTGCAATGCACCCGGAAGGACGCTCTCGCTCGTCTTTCAAGGAGCGATTCCTAACAGCACAAGCAGCAGAGGCACAAACTGCATGACGAGAAGGGACAACGTAGAACACGTCTCTGTCCTGGCACATTTTCGTGTGCCATACTTCCCTCCGGGTCTTCGGGCCTTGCGAAGCTCCGTGTACTGCGAGCGCTGCTACTCGCAGCTCAGAAGGACCGTGGAGCTAGCGGCGAATTCGGAGAGCTCTTCGCTGCACTGCGCCGCTCGCAAGCGGCTTCGTTCTTCGCCTTCTGCCGTCCGGCGACAGCTGAACTCCGGCGGTCAGTTGCAGCTCTGCCCAACAGCGTGTTCTCAGTTCTGCGGGCAAGCACGCCCTCTTGCCTTGGCCCCGAGAGCAAAGTCCCGAGCGAGCACTCGACTCAGTGCAATGCACCCGGAAGGACGCTCTCGCTCGTCTTTCAAGGAGCGATTCCTAACAGCAGAAGCAGCAGAGGCACAAACTGCATGACGAGAAGGGACAACGTAGAACACGTCTCTGTCCTGGCACATTTTCGTGTGCCATACTTCCCTCCGGGTCTTCGGGCCTTGCGAAGCTCCGTGTACTGCGAGCGCTGCTACTCGCAGCTCAGAAGGACCGTGGAGCTAGCGGCGAATTCGGAGAGCTCTTGGCTGCACTGCGCCGCTCGCAAGCGGCTTCGTTCTTCGCCTTCTGCCGTCCGGCGACAGCTGAACTCCGGCGGTCAGTTGCAGCTCTGCCCAACAGCGTGTTCTCAGTTCTGCGGGCAAGCACGCCCTCTTGCCTTGGCCCCGAGAGCAAAGTCCCGAGCGAGCACTCGACTCAGTGCAATGCACCCGGAAGGACGCTCTCGCTCGTCTTTCAAGGAGCGATTCCTAACAGCAGAAGCAGCAGAGGCACAAACTGCATGACGAGAAGGGACAACGTAGAACACGTCTCTGTCCTGGCACATTTTCGTGTGCCATACTTCCCTCCGGGTCTTCGGGCCTTGCGAAGCTCCGTGTACTGCGAGCGCTGCTACTCGCAGCTCAGAAGGACCGTGGAGCTAGCGGCGAATTCGGAGAGCTCTTCGCTGCACTGCGCCGCTCGCAAGCGGCTTCGTTCTTCGCCTTCTGCCGTCCGGCGAGAGCTGAACTCCGGCGGTCAGTTGCAGCTCTGCCCAACAGCGTGTTCTCAGTTCTGCGGGCAAGCACGCCCTCTTGCCTTGGCCCCGAGAGCAAAGTCCCGAGCGAGCACTCGACTCAGTGCAATGCACCCGGAAGGACGCTCTCGCTCGTCTTTCAAGGAGCGATTCCTAACAGCACAAGCAGCAGAGGCACAAACTGCATGACGAGAAGGGACAACGTAGAACACGTCTCTGTCCTGGCACATTTTCGTGTGCGATACTTCCCTCCGGGTCTTCGGGCCTTGCGAAGCTCCGTGTACTGCGAGCGCTGCTACTCGCAGCTGAGAAGGACCGTGGAGCTAGCGGCGAATTCGGAGAGCTCTTGGCTGCACTGCGCCGCTCGCAAGCGGCTTCGTTCTTCGCCTTCTGCCGTCCGGCGAGAGCTGAACTCCGGCGGTCAGTTGCAGCTCTGCCCAACAGCGTGTTCTCAGTTCTGCGGGCAAGCACGCCCTCTTGCCTTGGCCCCGAGAGCAAAGTCCCGAGCGAGCACTCGACTCAGTGCAATGCACCCGGAAGGACGCTCTCGCTCGTCTTTCAAGGAGCGATTCCTAACAGCACAAGCAGCAGAGGCACAAACTGCATGACGAGAAGGGACAACGTAGAACACGTCTCTGTCCTGGCACATTTTCGTGTGCCATACTTCCCTCCGGGTCTTCGGGCCTTGCGAAGCTCCGTGTACTGCGAGCGCTGCTACTCGCAGCTCAGAAGGACCGTGGA
>NW_028276240.1:0-33095 GCF_052056855.1 Sturnus vulgaris
TTGCTGCTTCTGCTGTTAGGAATCGCTCCTTGAAAGACGAGCGAGAGCGTCCTTCCGGGTGCATTGCACTGAGTCGAGTGCTCGCTCGGGACTTTGCTCTCGGGGCCAAGGCAAGAGGGCGTGCTTGCCCGCAGAACTGAGAACACGCTGTTGGGCAGAGCTGCAACTGACCGCCGGAGTTCAGCTCTCGCCGGACGGCAGAAGGCGAAGAACGAAGCCGCTTGCGAGCGGCGCAGTGCAGCGAAGAGCTCTCCGAATTCGCCGCTAGCTCCACGGTCCTTCTGAGCTGCGAGTAGCAGCGCTCGCAGTACACGGAGCTTCGCAAGGCCCGAAGACCCGGAGGGAAGTATCGCACACGAAAATGTGCCAGGACAGAGACGTGTTCTACGTTGTCCCTTCTCGTCATGCAGTTTGTGCCTCTGCTGCTTGTGCTGTTAGGAATCGCTCCTTGAAAGACGAGCGAGAGCGTCCTTCCGGGTGCATTGCACTGAGTCGAGTGCTCGCTCGGGACTTTGCTCTCGGGGCCAAGGCAAGAGGGCGTGCTTGCCCGCAGAACTGAGAACACGCTGTTGGGCAGAGCTGCAACTGACCGCCGGAGTTCAGCTCTCGCCGGACGGCAGAAGGCGAAGAACGAAGCCGCTTGCGAGCGGCGCAGTGCAGCGAAGAGCTCTCCGAATTCGCCGCTAGCTCCACGGTCCTTCTGAGCTGCGAGTAGCAGCGCTCGCAGTACACGGAGCTTCGCAAGGCCCGAAGACCCGGAGGGAAGTATCGCACACGAAAATGTGCCAGGACAGAGACGTGTTCTACGTTGTCCCTTCTCGTCATGCAGTTTGTGCCTCTGCTGCTTGTGCTGTTAGGAATCGCTCCTTGAAAGACGAGCGAGAGCGTCCTTCCGGGTGCATTGCACTGAGTCGAGTGCTCGCTCGGGACTTTGCTCTCGGGGCCAAGGCAAGAGGGCGTGCTTGCCCGCAGAACTGAGAACACGCTGTTGGGCAGAGCTGCAACTGACCGCCGGAGTTCAGCTCTCGCCGGACGGCAGAAGGCGAAGAACGAAGCCGCTTGCGAGCGGCGCAGTGCAGCGAAGAGCTCTCCGAATTCGCCGCTAGCTCCACGGTCCTTCTGAGCTGCGAGTAGCAGCGCTCGCAGTACACGGAGCTTCGCAAGGCCCGAAGACCCGGAGGGAAGTATCGCACACGAAAATGTGCCAGGACAGAGACGTGTTCTACGTTGTCCCTTCTCGTCATGCAGTTTGTGCCTCTGCTGCTTGTGCTGTTAGGAATCGCTCCTTGAAAGACGAGCGAGAGCGTCCTTCCGGGTGCATTGCACTGAGTCGAGTGCTCGCTCGGGACTTTGCTCTCGGGGCCAAGGCAAGAGGGCGTGCTTGCCCGCAGAACTGAGAACACGCTGTTGGGCAGAGCTGCAACTGACCGCCGGAGTTCAGCTGTCGCCGGACGGCAGAAGGCGAAGAACGAAGCCGCTTGCGAGCGGCGCAGTGCAGCGAAGAGCTCTCCGAATTCGCCGCTAGCTCCACGGTCCTTCTGAGCTGCGAGTAGCAGCGCTCGCAGTACACGGAGCTTCGCAAGGCCCGAAGACCCGGAGGGAAGTATCGCACACGAAAATGTGCCAGGACAGAGACGTGTTCTACGTTGTCCCTTCTCGTCATGCAGTTTGTGCCTCTGCTGCTTGTGCTGTTAGGAATCGCTCCTTGAAAGACGAGCGAGAGCGTCCTTCCGGGTGCATTGCACTGAGTCGAGTGCTCGCTCGGGACTTTGCTCTCGGGGCCAAGGCAAGAGGGCGTGCTTGCCCGCAGAACTGAGAACACGCTGTTGGGCAGAGCTGCAACTGACCGCCGGAGTTCAGCTGTCGCCGGACGGCAGAAGGCGTAGAACGAAGCCGCTTGCGAGCGGCGCAGTGCAGCGAAGAGCTCTCCGAATTCGCCGCTAGCTCCACGGTCCTTCTGAGCTGCGAGTAGCAGCGCTCGCAGTACACGGGGCTTCGCAAGGCCCGAAGACCCGGAGGGAAGTATCGCACACGAAAATGTGCCAGGACAGAGACGTGTTCTACGTTGTCCCTTCTCGTCATGCAGTTTGTGCCTCTGCTGCTTGTGCTGTTAGGAATCGCTCCTTGAAAGACGAGCGAGAGCGTCCTTCCGGGTGCATTGCACTGAGTCGAGTGCTCGCTCGGGACTTTGCTCTCGGGGCCAAGGCAAGAGGGCGTGCTTGCCCGCAGAACTGAGAACACGCTGTTGGGCAGAGCTGCAACTGACCGCCGGAGTTCAGCTGTCGCCGGACGGCAGAAGGCGAAGAACGAAGCCGCTTGCGAGCGGCGCAGTGCAGCGAAGAGCTCTCCGAATTCGCCGCTAGCTCCACGGTCCTTCTCAGCTGCGAGTAGCAGCGCTCGCAGTACACGGGGCTTCGCAAGGCCCGAAGACCCGGAGGGAAGTATCGCACACGAAAATGTGCCAGGACAGAGACGTGTTCTACGTTGTCCCTTCTCGTCATGCAGTTTGTGCCTCTGCTGCTTCTGCTGTTAGGAATCGCTCCTTGAAAGACGAGCGAGAGCGTCCTTCCGGGTGCATTGCACTGAGTCGAGTGCTCGCTCGGGACTTTGCTCTCGGGGCCAAGGCAAGAGGGCGTGCTTGCCCGCAGAACTGAGAACACGCTGTTGGGCAGAGCTGCAACTGACCGCCGGAGTTCAGCTGTCGCCGGACGGCAGAAGGCGAAGAACGAAGCCGCTTGCGAGCGGCGCAGTGCAGCGAAGAGCTCTCCGAATTCGCCGCTAGCTCCACGGTCCTTCTGAGCTGCGAGTAGCAGCGCTCGCAGTACACGGAGCTTCGCAAGGCCCGAAGACCCGGAGGGAAGTATCGCACACGAAAATGTGCCAGGACAGAGACGTGTTCTACGTTGTCCCTTCTCGTCATGCAGTTTGTGCCTCTGCTGCTTCTGCTGTTAGGAATCGCTCCTTGAAAGACGAGCGAGAGCGTCCTTCCGGGTGCATTGCACTGAGTCGAGTGCTCGCTCGGGACTTTGCTCTCGGGGCCAAGGCAAGAGGGCGTGCTTGCCCGCAGAACTGAGAACACGCTGTTGGGCAGAGCTGCAACTGACCGCCGGAGTTCAGCTGTCGCCGGACGGCAGAAGGCGGAGAACGAAGCCGCTTGCGAGCGGCGCAGTGCAGCGAAGAGCTCTCCGAATTCGCCGCTAGCTCCACGGTCCTTCTGAGCTGCGAGTAGCAGCGCTCGCAGTACACGGGGCTTCGCAAGGCCCGAAGACCCGGAGGGAAGTATCGCACACGAAAATGTGCCAGGACAGAGACGTGTTCTACGTTGTCCCTTCTCGTCATGCAGTTTGTGCCTCTGCTGCTTGTGCTGTTAGGAATCGCTCCTTGAAAGACGAGCGAGAGCGTCCTTCCGGGTGCATTGCACTGAGTCGAGTGCTCGCTCGGGACTTTGCTCTCGGGGCCAAGGCAAGAGGGCGTGCTTGCCCGCAGAACTGAGAACACGCTGTTGGGCAGAGCTGCAACTGACCGCCGGAGTTCAGCTGTCGCCGGACGGCAGAAGGCGGAGAACGAAGCCGCTTGCGAGCGGCGCAGTGCAGCGAAGAGCTCTCCGAATTCGCCGCTAGCTCCACGGTCCTTCTGAGCTGCGAGTAGCAGCGCTCGCAGTACACGGGGCTTCGCAAGGCCCGAAGACCCGGAGGGAAGTATCGCACACGAAAATGTGCCAGGACAGAGACGTGTTCTACGTTGTCCCTTCTCGTCATGCAGTTTGTGCCTCTGCTGCTTCTGCTGTTAGGAATCGCTCCTTGAAAGACGAGCGAGAGCGTCCTTCCGGGTGCATTGCACTGAGTCGAGTGCTCGCTCGGGACTTTGCTCTCGGGGCCAAGGCAAGAGGGCGTGCTTGCCCGCAGAACTGAGAACACGCTGTTGGGCAGAGCTGCAACTGACCGCCGGAGTTCAGCTGTCGCCGGACGGCAGAAGGCGTAGAACGAAGCCGCTTGCGAGCGGCGCAGTGCAGCGAAGAGCTCTCCGAATTCGCCGCTAGCTCCACGGTCCTTCTGAGCTGCGAGTAGCAGCGCTCGCAGTACACGGGGCTTCGCAAGGCCCGAAGACCCGGAGGGAAGTATCGCACACGAAAATGTGCCAGGACAGAGACGTGTTCTACGTTGTCCCTTCTCGTCATGCAGTTTGTGCCTCTGCTGCTTGTGCTGTTAGGAATCGCTCCTTGAAAGACGAGCGAGAGCGTCCTTCCGGGTGCATTGCACTGAGTCGAGTGCTCGCTCGGGACTTTGCTCTCGGGGCCAAGGCAAGAGGGCGTGCTTGCCCGCAGAACTGAGAACACGCTGTTGGGCAGAGCTGCAACTGACCGCCGGAGTTCAGCTGTCGCCGGACGGCAGAAGGCGGAGAACGAAGCCGCTTGCGAGCGGCGCAGTGCAGCGAAGAGCTCTCCGAATTCGCCGCTAGCTCCACGGTCCTTCTGAGCTGCGAGTAGCAGCGCTCGCAGTACACGGGGCTTCGCAAGGCCCGAAGACCCGGAGGGAAGTATCGCACACGAAAATGTGCCAGGACAGAGACGTGTTCTACGTTGTCCCTTCTCGTCATGCAGTTTGTGCCTCTGCTGCTTGTGCTGTTAGGAATCGCTCCTTGAAAGACGAGCGAGAGCGTCCTTCCGGGTGCATTGCACTGAGTCGAGTGCTCGCTCGGGACTTTGCTCTCGGGGCCAAGGCAAGAGGGCGTGCTTGCCCGCAGAACTGAGAACACGCTGTTGGGCAGAGCTGCAACTGACCGCCGGAGTTCAGCTGTCGCCGGACGGCAGAAGGCGAAGAACGAAGCCGCTTGCGAGCGGCGCAGTGCAGCGAAGAGCTCTCCGAATTCGCCGCTAGCTCCACGGTCCTTCTGAGCTGCGAGTAGCAGCGCTCGCAGTACACGGGGCTTCGCAAGGCCCGAAGACCCGGAGGGAAGTATCGCACACGAAAATGTGCCAGGACAGAGACGTGTTCTACGTTGTCCCTTCTCGTCATGCAGTTTGTGCCTCTGCTGCTTGTGCTGTTAGGAATCGCTCCTTGAAAGACGAGCGAGAGCGTCCTTCCGGGTGCATTGCACTGAGTCGAGTGCTCGCTCGGGACTTTGCTCTCGGGGCCAAGGCAAGAGGGCGTGCTTGCCCGCAGAACTGAGAACACGCTGTTGGGCAGAGCTGCAACTGACCGCCGGAGTTCAGCTGTCGCCGGACGGCAGAAGGCGTAGAACGAAGCCGCTTGCGAGCGGCGCAGTGCAGCGAAGAGCTCTCCGAATTCGCCGCTAGCTCCACGGTCCTTCTGAGCTGCGAGTAGCAGCGCTCGCAGTACACGGGGCTTCGCAAGGCCCGAAGACCCGGAGGGAAGTATCGCACACGAAAATGTGCCAGGACAGAGACGTGTTCTACGTTGTCCCTTCTCGTCATGCAGTTTGTGCCTCTGCTGCTTGTGCTGTTAGGAATCGCTCCTTGAAAGACGAGCGAGAGCGTCCTTCCGGGTGCATTGCACTGAGTCGAGTGCTCGCTCGGGACTTTGCTCTCGGGGCCAAGGCAAGAGGGCGTGCTTGCCCGCAGAACTGAGAACACGCTGTTGGGCAGAGCTGCAACTGACCGCCGGAGTTCAGCTGTCGCCGGACGGCAGAAGGCGAAGAACGAAGCCGCTTGCGAGCGGCGCAGTGCAGCGAAGAGCTCTCCGAATTCGCCGCTAGCTCCACGGTCCTTCTGAGCTGCGAGTAGCAGCGCTCGCAGTACACGGGGCTTCGCAAGGCCCGAAGACCCGGAGGGAAGTATCGCACACGAAAATGTGCCAGGACAGAGACGTGTTCTACGTTGTCCCTTCTCGTCATGCAGTTTGTGCCTCTGCTGCTTGTGCTGTTAGGAATCGCTCCTTGAAAGACGAGCGAGAGCGTCCTTCCGGGTGCATTGCACTGAGTCGAGTGCTCGCTCGGGACTTTGCTCTCGGGGCCAAGGCAAGAGGGCGTGCTTGCCCGCAGAACTGAGAACACGCTGTTGGGCAGAGCTGCAACTGACCGCCGGAGTTCAGCTGTCGCCGGACGGCAGAAGGCGAAGAACGAAGCCGCTTGCGAGCGGCGCAGTGCAGCGAAGAGCTCTCCGAATTCGCCGCTAGCTCCACGGTCCTTCTGAGCTGCGAGTAGCAGCGCTCGCAGTACACGGGGCTTCGCAAGGCCCGAAGACCCGGAGGGAAGTATCGCACACGAAAATGTGCCAGGACAGAGACGTGTTCTACGTTGTCCCTTCTCGTCATGCAGTTTGTGCCTCTGCTGCTTGTGCTGTTAGGAATCGCTCCTTGAAAGACGAGCGAGAGCGTCCTTCCGGGTGCATTGCACTGAGTCGAGTGCTCGCTCGGGACTTTGCTCTCGGGGCCAAGGCAAGAGGGCGTGCTTGCCCGCAGAACTGAGAACACGCTGTTGGGCAGAGCTGCAACTGACCGCCGGAGTTCAGCTGTCGCCGGACGGCAGAAGGCGAAGAACGAAGCCGCTTGCGAGCGGCGCAGTGCAGCGAAGAGCTCTCCGAATTCGCCGCTAGCTCCACGGTCCTTCTGAGCTGCGAGTAGCAGCGCTCGCAGTACACGGGGCTTCGCAAGGCCCGAAGACCCGGAGGGAAGTATCGCACACGAAAATGTGCCAGGACAGAGACGTGTTCTACGTTGTCCCTTCTCGTCATGCAGTTTGTGCCTCTGCTGCTTGTGCTGTTAGGAATCGCTCCTTGAAAGACGAGCGAGAGCGTCCTTCCGGGTGCATTGCACTGAGTCGAGTGCTCGCTCGGGACTTTGCTCTCGGGGCCAAGGCAAGAGGGCGTGCTTGCCCGCAGAACTGAGAACACGCTGTTGGGCAGAGCTGCAACTGACCGCCGGAGTTCAGCTGTCGCCGGACGGCAGAAGGCGTAGAACGAAGCCGCTTGCGAGCGGCGCAGTGCAGCGAAGAGCTCTCCGAATTCGCCGCTAGCTCCACGGTCCTTCTCAGCTGCGAGTAGCAGCGCTCGCAGTACACGGAGCTTCGCAAGGCCCGAAGACCCGGAGGGAAGTATCGCACACGAAAATGTGCCAGGACAGAGACGTGTTCTACGTTGTCCCTTCTCGTCATGCAGTTTGTGCCTCTGCTGCTTCTGCTGTTAGGAATCGCTCCTTGAAAGACGAGCGAGAGCGTCCTTCCGGGTGCATTGCACTGAGTCGAGTGCTCGCTCGGGACTTTGCTCTCGGGGCCAAGGCAAGAGGGCGTGCTTGCCCGCAGAACTGAGAACACGCTGTTGGGCAGAGCTGCAACTGACCGCCGGAGTTCAGCTCTCGCCGGACGGCAGAAGGCGAAGAACGAAGCCGCTTGCGAGCGGCGCAGTGCAGCGAAGAGCTCTCCGAATTCGCCGCTAGCTCCACGGTCCTTCTGAGCTGCGAGTAGCAGCGCTCGCAGTACACGGAGCTTCGCAAGGCCCGAAGACCCGGAGGGAAGTATCGCACACGAAAATGTGCCAGGACAGAGACGTGTTCTACGTTGTCCCTTCTCGTCATGCAGTTTGTGCCTCTGCTGCTTGTGCTGTTAGGAATCGCTCCTTGAAAGACGAGCGAGAGCGTCCTTCCGGGTGCATTGCACTGAGTCGAGTGCTCGCTCGGGACTTTGCTCTCGGGGCCAAGGCAAGAGGGCGTGCTTGCCCGCAGAACTGAGAACACGCTGTTGGGCAGAGCTGCAACTGACCGCCGGAGTTCAGCTCTCGCCGGACGGCAGAAGGCGGAGAACGAAGCCGCTTGCGAGCGGCGCAGTGCAGCGAAGAGCTCTCCGAATTCGCCGCTAGCTCCACGGTCCTTCTGAGCTGCGAGTAGCAGCGCTCGCAGTACACGGAGCTTCGCAAGGCCCGAAGACCCGGAGGGAAGTATCGCACACGAAAATGTGCCAGGACAGAGACGTGTTCTACGTTGTCCCTTCTCGTCATGCAGTTTGTGCCTCTGCTGCTTGTGCTGTTAGGAATCGCTCCTTGAAAGACGAGCGAGAGCGTCCTTCCGGGTGCATTGCACTGAGTCGAGTGCTCGCTCGGGACTTTGCTCTCGGGGCCAAGGCAAGAGGGCGTGCTTGCCCGCAGAACTGAGAACACGCTGTTGGGCAGAGCTGCAACTGACCGCCGGAGTTCAGCTCTCGCCGGACGGCAGAAGGCGAAGAACGAAGCCGCTTGCGAGCGGCGCAGTGCAGCGAAGAGCTCTCCGAATTCGCCGCTAGCTCCACGGTCCTTCTGAGCTGCGAGTAGCAGCGCTCGCAGTACACGGAGCTTCGCAAGGCCCGAAGACCCGGAGGGAAGTATCGCACACGAAAATGTGCCAGGACAGAGACGTGTTCTACGTTGTCCCTTCTCGTCATGCAGTTTGTGCCTCTGCTGCTTGTGCTGTTAGGAATCGCTCCTTGAAAGACGAGCGAGAGCGTCCTTCCGGGTGCATTGCACTGAGTCGAGTGCTCGCTCGGGACTTTGCTCTCGGGGCCAAGGCAAGAGGGCGTGCTTGCCCGCAGAACTGAGAACACGCTGTTGGTCAGAGCTGCAACTGACCGCCGGAGTTCAGCTGTCGCCGGACGGCAGAAGGCGAAGAACGAAGCCGCTTGCGAGCGGCGCAGTGCAGCGAAGAGCTCTCCGAATTCGCCGCTAGCTCCACGGTCCTTCTGAGCTGCGAGTAGCAGCGCTCGCAGTACACGGAGCTTCGCAAGGCCCGAAGACCCGGAGGGAAGTATCGCACACGAAAATGTGCCAGGACAGAGACGTGTTCTACGTTGTCCCTTCTCGTCATGCAGTTTGTGCCTCTGCTGCTTGTGCTGTTAGGAATCGCTCCTTGAAAGACGAGCGAGAGCGTCCTTCCGGGTGCATTGCACTGAGTCGAGTGCTCGCTCGGGACTTTGCTCTCGGGGCCAAGGCAAGAGGGCGTGCTTGCCCGCAGAACTGAGAACACGCTGTTGGGCAGAGCTGCAACTGACCGCCGGAGTTCAGCTCTCGCCGGACGGCAGAAGGCGAAGAACGAAGCCGCTTGCGAGCGGCGCAGTGCAGCGAAGAGCTCTCCGAATTCGCCGCTAGCTCCACGGTCCTTCTGAGCTGCGAGTAGCAGCGCTCGCAGTACACGGAGCTTCGCAAGGCCCGAAGACCCGGAGGGAAGTATCGCACACGAAAATGTGCCAGGACAGAGACGTGTTCTACGTTGTCCCTTCTCGTCATGCAGTTTGTGCCTCTGCTGCTTGTGCTGTTAGGAATCGCTCCTTGAAAGACGAGCGAGAGCGTCCTTCCGGGTGCATTGCACTGAGTCGAGTGCTCGCTCGGGACTTTGCTCTCGGGGCCAAGGCAAGAGGGCGTGCTTGCCCGCAGAACTGAGAACACGCTGTTGGGCAGAGCTGCAACTGACCGCCGGAGTTCAGCTGTCGCCGGACGGCAGAAGGCGAAGAACGAAGCCGCTTGCGAGCGGCGCAGTGCAGCGAAGAGCTCTCCGAATTCGCCGCTAGCTCCACGGTCCTTCTGAGCTGCGAGTAGCAGCGCTCGCAGTACACGGAGCTTCGCAAGGCCCGAAGACCCGGAGGGAAGTATCGCACACGAAAATGTGCCAGGACAGAGACGTGTTCTACGTTGTCCCTTCTCGTCATGCAGTTTGTGCCTCTGCTGCTTGTGCTGTTAGGAATCGCTCCTTGAAAGACGAGCGAGAGCGTCCTTCCGGGTGCATTGCACTGAGTCGAGTGCTCGCTCGGGACTTTGCTCTCGGGGCCAAGGCAAGAGGGCGTGCTTGCCCGCAGAACTGAGAACACGCTGTTGGGCAGAGCTGCAACTGACCGCCGGAGTTCAGCTGTCGCCGGACGGCAGAAGGCGTAGAACGAAGCCGCTTGCGAGCGGCGCAGTGCAGCGAAGAGCTCTCCGAATTCGCCGCTAGCTCCACGGTCCTTCTGAGCTGCGAGTAGCAGCGCTCGCAGTACACGGGGCTTCGCAAGGCCCGAAGACCCGGAGGGAAGTATCGCACACGAAAATGTGCCAGGACAGAGACGTGTTCTACGTTGTCCCTTCTCGTCATGCAGTTTGTGCCTCTGCTGCTTGTGCTGTTAGGAATCGCTCCTTGAAAGACGAGCGAGAGCGTCCTTCCGGGTGCATTGCACTGAGTCGAGTGCTCGCTCGGGACTTTGCTCTCGGGGCCAAGGCAAGAGGGCGTGCTTGCCCGCAGAACTGAGAACACGCTGTTGGGCAGAGCTGCAACTGACCGCCGGAGTTCAGCTGTCGCCGGACGGCAGAAGGCGAAGAACGAAGCCGCTTGCGAGCGGCGCAGTGCAGCGAAGAGCTCTCCGAATTCGCCGCTAGCTCCACGGTCCTTCTCAGCTGCGAGTAGCAGCGCTCGCAGTACACGGGGCTTCGCAAGGCCCGAAGACCCGGAGGGAAGTATCGCACACGAAAATGTGCCAGGACAGAGACGTGTTCTACGTTGTCCCTTCTCGTCATGCAGTTTGTGCCTCTGCTGCTTCTGCTGTTAGGAATCGCTCCTTGAAAGACGAGCGAGAGCGTCCTTCCGGGTGCATTGCACTGAGTCGAGTGCTCGCTCGGGACTTTGCTCTCGGGGCCAAGGCAAGAGGGCGTGCTTGCCCGCAGAACTGAGAACACGCTGTTGGGCAGAGCTGCAACTGACCGCCGGAGTTCAGCTCTCGCCGGACGGCAGAAGGCGAAGAACGAAGCCGCTTGCGAGCGGCGCAGTGCAGCGAAGAGCTCTCCGAATTCGCCGCTAGCTCCACGGTCCTTCTGAGCTGCGAGTAGCAGCGCTCGCAGTACACGGAGCTTCGCAAGGCCCGAAGACCCGGAGGGAAGTATCGCACACGAAAATGTGCCAGGACAGAGACGTGTTCTACGTTGTCCCTTCTCGTCATGCAGTTTGTGCCTCTGCTGCTTGTGCTGTTAGGAATCGCTCCTTGAAAGACGAGCGAGAGCGTCCTTCCGGGTGCATTGCACTGAGTCGAGTGCTCGCTCGGGACTTTGCTCTCGGGGCCAAGGCAAGAGGGCGTGCTTGCCCGCAGAACTGAGAACACGCTGTTGGTCAGAGCT
This sequence comes from Sturnus vulgaris, assembly GCF_052056855.1. NCBI lineage: Eukaryota > Metazoa > Chordata > Aves > Passeriformes > Sturnidae > Sturnus > Sturnus vulgaris. The sequence continues at coordinate 11,057 of NW_028276240.1, forward strand.
GCAACTGACCGCCGGAGTTCAGCTGTCGCCGGACGGCAGAAGGCGAAGAACGAAGCCGCTTGCGAGCGGCGCAGTGCAGCGAAGAGCTCTCCGAATTCGCCGCTAGCTCCACGGTCCTTCTGAGCTGCGAGTAGCAGCGCTCGCAGTACACGGAGCTTCGCAAGGCCCGAAGACCCGGAGGGAAGTATCGCACACGAAAATGTGCCAGGACAGAGACGTGTTCTACGTTGTCCCTTCTCGTCATGCAGTTTGTGCCTCTGCTGCTTGTGCTGTTAGGAATCGCTCCTTGAAAGACGAGCGAGAGCGTCCTTCCGGGTGCATTGCACTGAGTCGAGTGCTCGCTCGGGACTTTGCTCTCGGGGCCAAGGCAAGAGGGCGTGCTTGCCCGCAGAACTGAGAACACGCTGTTGGGCAGAGCTGCAACTGACCGCCGGAGTTCAGCTGTCGCCGGACGGCAGAAGGCGTAGAACGAAGCCGCTTGCGAGCGGCGCAGTGCAGCGAAGAGCTCTCCGAATTCGCCGCTAGCTCCACGGTCCTTCTGAGCTGCGAGTAGCAGCGCTCGCAGTACACGGGGCTTCGCAAGGCCCGAAGACCCGGAGGGAAGTATCGCACACGAAAATGTGCCAGGACAGAGACGTGTTCTACGTTGTCCCTTCTCGTCATGCAGTTTGTGCCTCTGCTGCTTGTGCTGTTAGGAATCGCTCCTTGAAAGACGAGCGAGAGCGTCCTTCCGGGTGCATTGCACTGAGTCGAGTGCTCGCTCGGGACTTTGCTCTCGGGGCCAAGGCAAGAGGGCGTGCTTGCCCGCAGAACTGAGAACACGCTGTTGGGCAGAGCTGCAACTGACCGCCGGAGTTCAGCTGTCGCCGGACGGCAGAAGGCGAAGAACGAAGCCGCTTGCGAGCGGCGCAGTGCAGCGAAGAGCTCTCCGAATTCGCCGCTAGCTCCACGGTCCTTCTCAGCTGCGAGTAGCAGCGCTCGCAGTACACGGGGCTTCGCAAGGCCCGAAGACCCGGAGGGAAGTATCGCACACGAAAATGTGCCAGGACAGAGACGTGTTCTACGTTGTCCCTTCTCGTCATGCAGTTTGTGCCTCTGCTGCTTCTGCTGTTAGGAATCGCTCCTTGAAAGACGAGCGAGAGCGTCCTTCCGGGTGCATTGCACTGAGTCGAGTGCTCGCTCGGGACTTTGCTCTCGGGGCCAAGGCAAGAGGGCGTGCTTGCCCGCAGAACTGAGAACACGCTGTTGGGCAGAGCTGCAACTGACCGCCGGAGTTCAGCTGTCGCCGGACGGCAGAAGGCGAAGAACGAAGCCGCTTGCGAGCGGCGCAGTGCAGCGAAGAGCTCTCCGAATTCGCCGCTAGCTCCACGGTCCTTCTGAGCTGCGAGTAGCAGCGCTCGCAGTACACGGAGCTTCGCAAGGCCCGAAGACCCGGAGGGAAGTATCGCACACGAAAATGTGCCAGGACAGAGACGTGTTCTACGTTGTCCCTTCTCGTCATGCAGTTTGTGCCTCTGCTGCTTCTGCTGTTAGGAATCGCTCCTTGAAAGACGAGCGAGAGCGTCCTTCCGGGTGCATTGCACTGAGTCGAGTGCTCGCTCGGGACTTTGCTCTCGGGGCCAAGGCAAGAGGGCGTGCTTGCCCGCAGAACTGAGAACACGCTGTTGGGCAGAGCTGCAACTGACCGCCGGAGTTCAGCTGTCGCCGGACGGCAGAAGGCGGAGAACGAAGCCGCTTGCGAGCGGCGCAGTGCAGCGAAGAGCTCTCCGAATTCGCCGCTAGCTCCACGGTCCTTCTGAGCTGCGAGTAGCAGCGCTCGCAGTACACGGGGCTTCGCAAGGCCCGAAGACCCGGAGGGAAGTATCGCACACGAAAATGTGCCAGGACAGAGACGTGTTCTACGTTGTCCCTTCTCGTCATGCAGTTTGTGCCTCTGCTGCTTCTGCTGTTAGGAATCGCTCCTTGAAAGACGAGCGAGAGCGTCCTTCCGGGTGCATTGCACTGAGTCGAGTGCTCGCTCGGGACTTTGCTCTCGGGGCCAAGGCAAGAGGGCGTGCTTGCCCGCAGAACTGAGAACACGCTGTTGGGCAGAGCTGCAACTGACCGCCGGAGTTCAGCTGTCGCCGGACGGCAGAAGGCGGAGAACGAAGCCGCTTGCGAGCGGCGCAGTGCAGCGAAGAGCTCTCCGAATTCGCCGCTAGCTCCACGGTCCTTCTGAGCTGCGAGTAGCAGCGCTCGCAGTACACGGGGCTTCGCAAGGCCCGAAGACCCGGAGGGAAGTATCGCACACGAAAATGTGCCAGGACAGAGACGTGTTCTACGTTGTCCCTTCTCGTCATGCAGTTTGTGCCTCTGCTGCTTCTGCTGTTAGGAATCGCTCCTTGAAAGACGAGCGAGAGCGTCCTTCCGGGTGCATTGCACTGAGTCGAGTGCTCGCTCGGGACTTTGCTCTCGGGGCCAAGGCAAGAGGGCGTGCTTGCCCGCAGAACTGAGAACACGCTGTTGGGCAGAGCTGCAACTGACCGCCGGAGTTCAGCTGTCGCCGGACGGCAGAAGGCGGAGAACGAAGCCGCTTGCGAGCGGCGCAGTGCAGCGAAGAGCTCTCCGAATTCGCCGCTAGCTCCACGGTCCTTCTGAGCTGCGAGTAGCAGCGCTCGCAGTACACGGGGCTTCGCAAGGCCCGAAGACCCGGAGGGAAGTATCGCACACGAAAATGTGCCAGGACAGAGACGTGTTCTACGTTGTCCCTTCTCGTCATGCAGTTTGTGCCTCTGCTGCTTGTGCTGTTAGGAATCGCTCCTTGAAAGACGAGCGAGAGCGTCCTTCCGGGTGCATTGCACTGAGTCGAGTGCTCGCTCGGGACTTTGCTCTCGGGGCCAAGGCAAGAGGGCGTGCTTGCCCGCAGAACTGAGAACACGCTGTTGGGCAGAGCTGCAACTGACCGCCGGAGTTCAGCTGTCGCCGGACGGCAGAAGGCGGAGAACGAAGCCGCTTGCGAGCGGCGCAGTGCAGCGAAGAGCTCTCCGAATTCGCCGCTAGCTCCACGGTCCTTCTGAGCTGCGAGTAGCAGCGCTCGCAGTACACGGGGCTTCGCAAGGCCCGAAGACCCGGAGGGAAGTATCGCACACGAAAATGTGCCAGGACAGAGACGTGTTCTACGTTGTCCCTTCTCGTCATGCAGTTTGTGCCTCTGCTGCTTGTGCTGTTAGGAATCGCTCCTTGAAAGACGAGCGAGAGCGTCCTTCCGGGTGCATTGCACTGAGTCGAGTGCTCGCTCGGGACTTTGCTCTCGGGGCCAAGGCAAGAGGGCGTGCTTGCCCGCAGAACTGAGAACACGCTGTTGGGCAGAGCTGAAACTGACCGCCGGAGTTCAGCTGTCGCCGGACGGCAGAAGGCGAAGAACGAAGCCGCTTGCGAGCGGCGCAGTGCAGCGAAGAGCTCTCCGAATTCGCCGCTAGCTCCACGGTCCTTCTGAGCTGCGAGTAGCAGCGCTCGCAGTACACGGGGCTTCGCAAGGCCCGAAGACCCGGAGGGAAGTATCGCACACGAAAATGTGCCAGGACAGAGACGTGTTCTACGTTGTCCCTTCTCGTCATGCAGTTTGTGCCTCTGCTGCTTGTGCTGTTAGGAATCGCTCCTTGAAAGACGAGCGAGAGCGTCCTTCCGGGTGCATTGCACTGAGTCGAGTGCTCGCTCGGGACTTTGCTCTCGGGGCCAAGGCAAGAGGGCGTGCTTGCCCGCAGAACTGAGAACACGCTGTTGGGCAGAGCTGCAACTGACCGCCGGAGTTCAGCTCTCTCCGGACGGCAGAAGGCGAAGAACGAAGCCGCTTGCGAGCGGCGCAGTGCAGCGAAGAGCTCTCCGAATTCGCCGCTAGCTCCACGGTCCTTCTGAGCTGCGAGTAGCAGCGCTCGCAGTACACGGGGCTTCGCAAGGCCCGAAGACCCGGAGGGAAGTATCGCACACGAAAATGTGCCAGGACAGAGACGTGTTCTACGTTGTCCCTTCTCGTCATGCAGTTTGTGCCTCTGCTGCTTGTGCTGTTAGGAATCGCTCCTTGAAAGACGAGCGAGAGCGTCCTTCCGGGTGCATTGCACTGAGTCGAGTGCTCGCTCGGGACTTTGCTCTCGGGGCCAAGGCAAGAGGGCGTGCTTGCCCGCAGAACTGAGAACACGCTGTTGGGCAGAGCTGCAACTGACCGCCGGAGTTCAGCTGTCGCCGGACGGCAGAAGGCGTAGAACGAAGCCGCTTGCGAGCGGCGCAGTGCAGCGAAGAGCTCTCCGAATTCGCCGCTAGCTCCACGGTCCTTCTGAGCTGCGAGTAGCAGCGCTCGCAGTACACGGAGCTTCGCAAGGCCCGAAGACCCGGAGGGAAGTATCGCACACGAAAATGTGCCAGGACAGAGACGTGTTCTACGTTGTCCCTTCTCGTCATGCAGTTTGTGCCTCTGCTGCTTCTGCTGTTAGGAATCGCTCCTTGAAAGACGAGCGAGAGCGTCCTTCCGGGTGCATTGCACTGAGTCGAGTGCTCGCTCGGGACTTTGCTCTCGGGGCCAAGGCAAGAGGGCGTGCTTGCCCGCAGAACTGAGAACACGCTGTTGGGCAGAGCTGCAACTGACCGCCGGAGTTCAGCTCTCGCCGGACGGCAGAAGGCGAAGAACGAAGCCGCTTGCGAGCGGCGCAGTGCAGCGAAGAGCTCTCCGAATTCGCCGCTAGCTCCACGGTCCTTCTGAGCTGCGAGTAGCAGCGCTCGCAGTACACGGAGCTTCGCAAGGCCCGAAGACCCGGAGGGAAGTATCGCACACGAAAATGTGCCAGGACAGAGACGTGTTCTACGTTGTCCCTTCTCGTCATGCAGTTTGTGCCTCTGCTGCTTGTGCTGTTAGGAATCGCTCCTTGAAAGACGAGCGAGAGCGTCCTTCCGGGTGCATTGCACTGAGTCGAGTGCTCGCTCGGGACTTTGCTCTCGGGGCCAAGGCAAGAGGGCGTGCTTGCCCGCAGAACTGAGAACACGCTGTTGGGCAGAGCTGCAACTGACCGCCGGAGTTCAGCTCTCGCCGGACGGCAGAAGGCGAAGAACGAAGCCGCTTGCGAGCGGCGCAGTGCAGCGAAGAGCTCTCCGAATTCGCCGCTAGCTCCACGGTCCTTCTGAGCTGCGAGTAGCAGCGCTCGCAGTACACGGAGCTTCGCAAGGCCCGAAGACCCGGAGGGAAGTATCGCACACGAAAATGTGCCAGGACAGAGACGTGTTCTACGTTGTCCCTTCTCGTCATGCAGTTTGTGCCTCTGCTGCTTGTGCTGTTAGGAATCGCTCCTTGAAAGACGAGCGAGAGCGTCCTTCCGGGTGCATTGCACTGAGTCGAGTGCTCGCTCGGGACTTTGCTCTCGGGGCCAAGGCAAGAGGGCGTGCTTGCCCGCAGAACTGAGAACACGCTGTTGGGCAGAGCTGCAACTGACCGCCGGAGTTCAGCTCTCGCCGGACGGCAGAAGGCGAAGAACGAAGCCGCTTGCGAGCGGCGCAGTGCAGCGAAGAGCTCTCCGAATTCGCCGCTAGCTCCACGGTCCTTCTGAGCTGCGAGTAGCAGCGCTCGCAGTACACGGAGCTTCGCAAGGCCCGAAGACCCGGAGGGAAGTATCGCACACGAAAATGTGCCAGGACAGAGACGTGTTCTACGTTGTCCCTTCTCGTCATGCAGTTTGTGCCTCTGCTGCTTGTGCTGTTAGGAATCGCTCCTTGAAAGACGAGCGAGAGCGTCCTTCCGGGTGCATTGCACTGAGTCGAGTGCTCGCTCGGGACTTTGCTCTCGGGGCCAAGGCAAGAGGGCGTGCTTGCCCGCAGAACTGAGAACACGCTGTTGGGCAGAGCTGCAACTGACCGCCGGAGTTCAGCTGTCGCCGGACGGCAGAAGGCGAAGAACGAAGCCGCTTGCGAGCGGCGCAGTGCAGCGAAGAGCTCTCCGAATTCGCCGCTAGCTCCACGGTCCTTCTGAGCTGCGAGTAGCAGCGCTCGCAGTACACGGAGCTTCGCAAGGCCCGAAGACCCGGAGGGAAGTATCGCACACGAAAATGTGCCAGGACAGAGACGTGTTCTACGTTGTCCCTTCTCGTCATGCAGTTTGTGCCTCTGCTGCTTGTGCTGTTAGGAATCGCTCCTTGAAAGACGAGCGAGAGCGTCCTTCCGGGTGCATTGCACTGAGTCGAGTGCTCGCTCGGGACTTTGCTCTCGGGGCCAAGGCAAGAGGGCGTGCTTGCCCGCAGAACTGAGAACACGCTGTTGGGCAGAGCTGCAACTGACCGCCGGAGTTCAGCTGTCGCCGGACGGCAGAAGGCGTAGAACGAAGCCGCTTGCGAGCGGCGCAGTGCAGCGAAGAGCTCTCCGAATTCGCCGCTAGCTCCACGGTCCTTCTGAGCTGCGAGTAGCAGCGCTCGCAGTACACGGGGCTTCGCAAGGCCCGAAGACCCGGAGGGAAGTATCGCACACGAAAATGTGCCAGGACAGAGACGTGTTCTACGTTGTCCCTTCTCGTCATGCAGTTTGTGCCTCTGCTGCTTGTGCTGTTAGGAATCGCTCCTTGAAAGACGAGCGAGAGCGTCCTTCCGGGTGCATTGCACTGAGTCGAGTGCTCGCTCGGGACTTTGCTCTCGGGGCCAAGGCAAGAGGGCGTGCTTGCCCGCAGAACTGAGAACACGCTGTTGGGCAGAGCTGCAACTGACCGCCGGAGTTCAGCTGTCGCCGGACGGCAGAAGGCGAAGAACGAAGCCGCTTGCGAGCGGCGCAGTGCAGCGAAGAGCTCTCCGAATTCGCCGCTAGCTCCACGGTCCTTCTCAGCTGCGAGTAGCAGCGCTCGCAGTACACGGGGCTTCGCAAGGCCCGAAGACCCGGAGGGAAGTATCGCACACGAAAATGTGCCAGGACAGAGACGTGTTCTACGTTGTCCCTTCTCGTCATGCAGTTTGTGCCTCTGCTGCTTCTGCTGTTAGGAATCGCTCCTTGAAAGACGAGCGAGAGCGTCCTTCCGGGTGCATTGCACTGAGTCGAGTGCTCGCTCGGGACTTTGCTCTCGGGGCCAAGGCAAGAGGGCGTGCTTGCCCGCAGAACTGAGAACACGCTGTTGGGCAGAGCTGAAACTGACCGCCGGAGTTCAGCTGTCGCCGGACGGCAGAAGGCGAAGAACGAAGCCGCTTGCGAGCGGCGCAGTGCAGCGAAGAGCTCTCCGAATTCGCCGCTAGCTCCACGGTCCTTCTGAGCTGCGAGTAGCAGCGCTCGCAGTACACGGAGCTTCGCAAGGCCCGAAGACCCGGAGGGAAGTATCGCACACGAAAATGTGCCAGGACAGAGACGTGTTCTACGTTGTCCCTTCTCGTCATGCAGTTTGTGCCTCTGCTGCTTCTGCTGTTAGGAATCGCTCCTTGAAAGACGAGCGAGAGCGTCCTTCCGGGTGCATTGCACTGAGTCGAGTGCTCGCTCGGGACTTTGCTCTCGGGGCCAAGGCAAGAGGGCGTGCTTGCCCGCAGAACTGAGAACACGCTGTTGGGCAGAGCTGCAACTGACCGCCGGAGTTCAGCTGTCGCCGGACGGCAGAAGGCGGAGAACGAAGCCGCTTGCGAGCGGCGCAGTGCAGCGAAGAGCTCTCCGAATTCGCCGCTAGCTCCACGGTCCTTCTGAGCTGCGAGTAGCAGCGCTCGCAGTACACGGGGCTTCGCAAGGCCCGAAGACCCGGAGGGAAGTATCGCACACGAAAATGTGCCAGGACAGAGACGTGTTCTACGTTGTCCCTTCTCGTCATGCAGTTTGTGCCTCTGCTGCTTCTGCTGTTAGGAATCGCTCCTTGAAAGACGAGCGAGAGCGTCCTTCCGGGTGCATTGCACTGAGTCGAGTGCTCGCTCGGGACTTTGCTCTCGGGGCCAAGGCAAGAGGGCGTGCTTGCCCGCAGAACTGAGAACACGCTGTTGGGCAGAGCTGCAACTGACCGCCGGAGTTCAGCTGTCGCCGGACGGCAGAAGGCGTAGAACGAAGCCGCTTGCGAGCGGCGCAGTGCAGCGAAGAGCTCTCCGAATTCGCCGCTAGCTCCACGGTCCTTCTGAGCTGCGAGTAGCAGCGCTCGCAGTACACGGGGCTTCGCAAGGCCCGAAGACCCGGAGGGAAGTATCGCACACGAAAATGTGCCAGGACAGAGACGTGTTCTACGTTGTCCCTTCTCGTCATGCAGTTTGTGCCTCTGCTGCTTGTGCTGTTAGGAATCGCTCCTTGAAAGACGAGCGAGAGCGTCCTTCCGGGTGCATTGCACTGAGTCGAGTGCTCGCTCGGGACTTTGCTCTCGGGGCCAAGGCAAGAGGGCGTGCTTGCCCGCAGAACTGAGAACACGCTGTTGGGCAGAGCTGCAACTGACCGCCGGAGTTCAGCTGTCGCCGGACGGCAGAAGGCGGAGAACGAAGCCGCTTGCGAGCGGCGCAGTGCAGCGAAGAGCTCTCCGAATTCGCCGCTAGCTCCACGGTCCTTCTGAGCTGCGAGTAGCAGCGCTCGCAGTACACGGGGCTTCGCAAGGCCCGAAGACCCGGAGGGAAGTATCGCACACGAAAATGTGCCAGGACAGAGACGTGTTCTACGTTGTCCCTTCTCGTCATGCAGTTTGTGCCTCTGCTGCTTGTGCTGTTAGGAATCGCTCCTTGAAAGACGAGCGAGAGCGTCCTTCCGGGTGCATTGCACTGAGTCGAGTGCTCGCTCGGGACTTTGCTCTCGGGGCCAAGGCAAGAGGGCGTGCTTGCCCGCAGAACTGAGAACACGCTGTTGGGCAGAGCTGCAACTGACCGCCGGAGTTCAGCTGTCGCCGGACGGCAGAAGGCGAAGAACGAAGCCGCTTGCGAGCGGCGCAGTGCAGCGAAGAGCTCTCCGAATTCGCCGCTAGCTCCACGGTCCTTCTGAGCTGCGAGTAGCAGCGCTCGCAGTACACGGGGCTTCGCAAGGCCCGAAGACCCGGAGGGAAGTATCGCACACGAAAATGTGCCAGGACAGAGACGTGTTCTACGTTGTCCCTTCTCGTCATGCAGTTTGTGCCTCTGCTGCTTGTGCTGTTAGGAATCGCTCCTTGAAAGACGAGCGAGAGCGTCCTTCCGGGTGCATTGCACTGAGTCGAGTGCTCGCTCGGGACTTTGCTCTCGGGGCCAAGGCAAGAGGGCGTGCTTGCCCGCAGAACTGAGAACACGCTGTTGGGCAGAGCTGCAACTGACCGCCGGAGTTCAGCTGTCGCCGGACGGCAGAAGGCGAAGAACGAAGCCGCTTGCGAGCGGCGCAGTGCAGCGAAGAGCTCTCCGAATTCGCCGCTAGCTCCACGGTCCTTCTGAGCTGCGAGTAGCAGCGCTCGCAGTACACGGGGCTTCGCAAGGCCCGAAGACCCGGAGGGAAGTATCGCACACGAAAATGTGCCAGGACAGAGACGTGTTCTACGTTGTCCCTTCTCGTCATGCAGTTTGTGCCTCTGCTGCTTGTGCTGTTAGGAATCGCTCCTTGAAAGACGAGCGAGAGCGTCCTTCCGGGTGCATTGCACTGAGTCGAGTGCTCGCTCGGGACTTTGCTCTCGGGGCCAAGGCAAGAGGGCGTGCTTGCCCGCAGAACTGAGAACACGCTGTTGGGCAGAGCTGCAACTGACCGCCGGAGTTCAGCTCTCGCCGGACGGCAGAAGGCGAAGAACGAAGCCGCTTGCGAGCGGCGCAGTGCAGCGAAGAGCTCTCCGAATTCGCCGCTAGCTCCACGGTCCTTCTGAGCTGCGAGTAGCAGCGCTCGCAGTACACGGGGCTTCGCAAGGCCCGAAGACCCGGAGGGAAGTATCGCACACGAAAATGTGCCAGGACAGAGACGTGTTCTACGTTGTCCCTTCTCGTCATGCAGTTTGTGCCTCTGCTGCTTGTGCTGTTAGGAATCGCTCCTTGAAAGACGAGCGAGAGCGTCCTTCCGGGTGCATTGCACTGAGTCGAGTGCTCGCTCGGGACTTTGCTCTCGGGGCCAAGGCAAGAGGGCGTGCTTGCCCGCAGAACTGAGAACACGCTGTTGGGCAGAGCTGAAACTGACCGCCGGAGTTCAGCTGTCGCCGGACGGCAGAAGGCGAAGAACGAAGCCGCTTGCGAGCGGCGCAGTGCAGCGAAGAGCTCTCCGAATTCGCCGCTAGCTCCACGGTCCTTCTGAGCTGCGAGTAGCAGCGCTCGCAGTACACGGGGCTTCGCAAGGCCCGAAGACCCGGAGGGAAGTATCGCACACGAAAATGTGCCAGGACAGAGACGTGTTCTACGTTGTCCCTTCTCGTCATGCAGTTTGTGCCTCTGCTGCTTGTGCTGTTAGGAATCGCTCCTTGAAAGACGAGCGAGAGCGTCCTTCCGGGTGCATTGCACTGAGTCGAGTGCTCGCTCGGGACTTTGCTCTCGGGGCCAAGGCAAGAGGGCGTGCTTGCCCGCAGAACTGAGAACACGCTGTTGGGCAGAGCTGCAACTGACCGCCGGAGTTCAGCTGTCGCCGGACGGCAGAAGGCGTAGAACGAAGCCGCTTGCGAGCGGCGCAGTGCAGCGAAGAGCTCTCCGAATTCGCCGCTAGCTCCACGGTCCTTCTCAGCTGCGAGTAGCAGCGCTCGCAGTACACGGAGCTTCGCAAGGCCCGAAGACCCGGAGGGAAGTATCGCACACGAAAATGTGCCAGGACAGAGACGTGTTCTACGTTGTCCCTTCTCGTCATGCAGTTTGTGCCTCTGCTGCTTCTGCTGTTAGGAATCGCTCCTTGAAAGACGAGCGAGAGCGTCCTTCCGGGTGCATTGCACTGAGTCGAGTGCTCGCTCGGGACTTTGCTCTCGGGGCCAAGGCAAGAGGGCGTGCTTGCCCGCAGAACTGAGAACACGCTGTTGGGCAGAGCTGCAACTGACCGCCGGAGTTCAGCTCTCGCCGGACGGCAGAAGGCGAAGAACGAAGCCGCTTGCGAGCGGCGCAGTGCAGCGAAGAGCTCTCCGAATTCGCCGCTAGCTCCACGGTCCTTCTGAGCTGCGAGTAGCAGCGCTCGCAGTACACGGAGCTTCGCAAGGCCCGAAGACCCGGAGGGAAGTATCGCACACGAAAATGTGCCAGGACAGAGACGTGTTCTACGTTGTCCCTTCTCGTCATGCAGTTTGTGCCTCTGCTGCTTGTGCTGTTAGGAATCGCTCCTTGAAAGACGAGCGAGAGCGTCCTTCCGGGTGCATTGCACTGAGTCGAGTGCTCGCTCGGGACTTTGCTCTCGGGGCCAAGGCAAGAGGGCGTGCTTGCCCGCAGAACTGAGAACACGCTGTTGGGCAGAGCTGCAACTGACCGCCGGAGTTCAGCTCTCGCCGGACGGCAGAAGGCGAAGAACGAAGCCGCTTGCGAGCGGCGCAGTGCAGCGAAGAGCTCTCCGAATTCGCCGCTAGCTCCACGGTCCTTCTGAGCTGCGAGTAGCAGCGCTCGCAGTACACGGAGCTTCGCAAGGCCCGAAGACCCGGAGGGAAGTATCGCACACGAAAATGTGCCAGGACAGAGACGTGTTCTACGTTGTCCCTTCTCGTCATGCAGTTTGTGCCTCTGCTGCTTGTGCTGTTAGGAATCGCTCCTTGAAAGACGAGCGAGAGCGTCCTTCCGGGTGCATTGCACTGAGTCGAGTGCTCGCTCGGGACTTTGCTCTCGGGGCCAAGGCAAGAGGGCGTGCTTGCCCGCAGAACTGAGAACACGCTGTTGGGCAGAGCTGCAACTGACCGCCGGAGTTCAGCTCTCGCCGGACGGCAGAAGGCGAAGAACGAAGCCGCTTGCGAGCGGCGCAGTGCAGCGAAGAGCTCTCCGAATTCGCCGCTAGCTCCACGGTCCTTCTGAGCTGCGAGTAGCAGCGCTCGCAGTACACGGAGCTTCGCAAGGCCCGAAGACCCGGAGGGAAGTATCGCACACGAAAATGTGCCAGGACAGAGACGTGTTCTACGTTGTCCCTTCTCGTCATGCAGTTTGTGCCTCTGCTGCTTGTGCTGTTAGGAATCGCTCCTTGAAAGACGAGCGAGAGCGTCCTTCCGGGTGCATTGCACTGAGTCGAGTGCTCGCTCGGGACTTTGCTCTCGGGGCCAAGGCAAGAGGGCGTGCTTGCCCGCAGAACTGAGAACACGCTGTTGGTCAGAGCTGCAACTGACCGCCGGAGTTCAGCTGTCGCCGGACGGCAGAAGGCGAAGAACGAAGCCGCTTGCGAGCGGCGCAGTGCAGCGAAGAGCTCTCCGAATTCGCCGCTAGCTCCACGGTCCTTCTGAGCTGCGAGTAGCAGCGCTCGCAGTACACGGAGCTTCGCAAGGCCCGAAGACCCGGAGGGAAGTATCGCACACGAAAATGTGCCAGGACAGAGACGTGTTCTACGTTGTCCCTTCTCGTCATGCAGTTTGTGCCTCTGCTGCTTGTGCTGTTAGGAATCGCTCCTTGAAAGACGAGCGAGAGCGTCCTTCCGGGTGCATTGCACTGAGTCGAGTGCTCGCTCGGGACTTTGCTCTCGGGGCCAAGGCAAGAGGGCGTGCTTGCCCGCAGAACTGAGAACACGCTGTTGGGCAGAGCTGCAACTGACCGCCGGAGTTCAGCTCTCGCCGGACGGCAGAAGGCGAAGAACGAAGCCGCTTGCGAGCGGCGCAGTGCAGCGAAGAGCTCTCCGAATTCGCCGCTAGCTCCACGGTCCTTCTGAGCTGCGAGTAGCAGCGCTCGCAGTACACGGAGCTTCGCAAGGCCCGAAGACCCGGAGGGAAGTATCGCACACGAAAATGTGCCAGGACAGAGACGTGTTCTACGTTGTCCCTTCTCGTCATGCAGTTTGTGCCTCTGCTGCTTGTGCTGTTAGGAATCGCTCCTTGAAAGACGAGCGAGAGCGTCCTTCCGGGTGCATTGCACTGAGTCGAGTGCTCGCTCGGGACTTTGCTCTCGGGGCCAAGGCAAGAGGGCGTGCTTGCCCGCAGAACTGAGAACACGCTGTTGGGCAGAGCTGCAACTGACCGCCGGAGTTCAGCTGTCGCCGGACGGCAGAAGGCGAAGAACGAAGCCGCTTGCGAGCGGCGCAGTGCAGCGAAGAGCTCTCCGAATTCGCCGCTAGCTCCACGGTCCTTCTGAGCTGCGAGTAGCAGCGCTCGCAGTACACGGAGCTTCGCAAGGCCCGAAGACCCGGAGGGAAGTATCGCACACGAAAATGTGCCAGGACAGAGACGTGTTCTACGTTGTCCCTTCTCGTCATGCAGTTTGTGCCTCTGCTGCTTGTGCTGTTAGGAATCGCTCCTTGAAAGACGAGCGAGAGCGTCCTTCCGGGTGCATTGCACTGAGTCGAGTGCTCGCTCGGGACTTTGCTCTCGGGGCCAAGGCAAGAGGGCGTGCTTGCCCGCAGAACTGAGAACACGCTGTTGGGCAGAGCTGCAACTGACCGCCGGAGTTCAGCTGTCGCCGGACGGCAGAAGGCGTAGAACGAAGCCGCTTGCGAGCGGCGCAGTGCAGCGAAGAGCTCTCCGAATTCGCCGCTAGCTCCACGGTCCTTCTGAGCTGCGAGTAGCAGCGCTCGCAGTACACGGGGCTTCGCAAGGCCCGAAGACCCGGAGGGAAGTATCGCACACGAAAATGTGCCAGGACAGAGACGTGTTCTACGTTGTCCCTTCTCGTCATGCAGTTTGTGCCTCTGCTGCTTGTGCTGTTAGGAATCGCTCCTTGAAAGACGAGCGAGAGCGTCCTTCCGGGTGCATTGCACTGAGTCGAGTGCTCGCTCGGGACTTTGCTCTCGGGGCCAAGGCAAGAGGGCGTGCTTGCCCGCAGAACTGAGAACACGCTGTTGGGCAGAGCTGCAACTGACCGCCGGAGTTCAGCTGTCGCCGGACGGCAGAAGGCGAAGAACGAAGCCGCTTGCGAGCGGCGCAGTGCAGCGAAGAGCTCTCCGAATTCGCCGCTAGCTCCACGGTCCTTCTCAGCTGCGAGTAGCAGCGCTCGCAGTACACGGGGCTTCGCAAGGCCCGAAGACCCGGAGGGAAGTATCGCACACGAAAATGTGCCAGGACAGAGACGTGTTCTACGTTGTCCCTTCTCGTCATGCAGTTTGTGCCTCTGCTGCTTCTGCTGTTAGGAATCGCTCCTTGAAAGACGAGCGAGAGCGTCCTTCCGGGTGCATTGCACTGAGTCGAGTGCTCGCTCGGGACTTTGCTCTCGGGGCCAAGGCAAGAGGGCGTGCTTGCCCGCAGAACTGAGAACACGCTGTTGGGCAGAGCTGCAACTGACCGCCGGAGTTCAGCTCTCGCCGGACGGCAGAAGGCGAAGAACGAAGCCGCTTGCGAGCGGCGCAGTGCAGCGAAGAGCTCTCCGAATTCGCCGCTAGCTCCACGGTCCTTCTGAGCTGCGAGTAGCAGCGCTCGCAGTACACGGAGCTTCGCAAGGCCCGAAGACCCGGAGGGAAGTATCGCACACGAAAATGTGCCAGGACAGAGACGTGTTCTACGTTGTCCCTTCTCGTCATGCAGTTTGTGCCTCTGCTGCTTGTGCTGTTAGGAATCGCTCCTTGAAAGACGAGCGAGAGCGTCCTTCCGGGTGCATTGCACTGAGTCGAGTGCTCGCTCGGGACTTTGCTCTCGGGGCCAAGGCAAGAGGGCGTGCTTGCCCGCAGAACTGAGAACACGCTGTTGGTCAGAGCTGCAACTGACCGCCGGAGTTCAGCTGTCGCCGGACGGCAGAAGGCGAAGAACGAAGCCGCTTGCGAGCGGCGCAGTGCAGCGAAGAGCTCTCCGAATTCGCCGCTAGCTCCACGGTCCTTCTGAGCTGCGAGTAGCAGCGCTCGCAGTACACGGAGCTTCGCAAGGCCCGAAGACCCGGAGGGAAGTATCGCACACGAAAATGTGCCAGGACAGAGACGTGTTCTACGTTGTCCCTTCTCGTCATGCAGTTTGTGCCTCTGCTGCTTGTGCTGTTAGGAATCGCTCCTTGAAAGACGAGCGAGAGCGTCCTTCCGGGTGCATTGCACTGAGTCGAGTGCTCGCTCGGGACTTTGCTCTCGGGGCCAAGGCAAGAGGGCGTGCTTGCCCGCAGAACTGAGAACACGCTGTTGGGCAGAGCTGCAACTGACCGCCGGAGTTCAGCTCTCGCCGGACGGCAGAAGGCGAAGAACGAAGCCGCTTGCGAGCGGCGCAGTGCAGCGAAGAGCTCTCCGAATTCGCCGCTAGCTCCACGGTCCTTCTGAGCTGCGAGTAGCAGCGCTCGCAGTACACGGAGCTTCGCAAGGCCCGAAGACCCGGAGGGAAGTATCGCACACGAAAATGTGCCAGGACAGAGACGTGTTCTACGTTGTCCCTTCTCGTCATGCAGTTTGTGCCTCTGCTGCTTGTGCTGTTAGGAATCGCTCCTTGAAAGACGAGCGAGAGCGTCCTTCCGGGTGCATTGCACTGAGTCGAGTGCTCGCTCGGGACTTTGCTCTCGGGGCCAAGGCAAGAGGGCGTGCTTGCCCGCAGAACTGAGAACACGCTGTTGGGCAGAGCTGCAACTGACCGCCGGAGTTCAGCTGTCGCCGGACGGCAGAAGGCGAAGAACGAAGCCGCTTGCGAGCGGCGCAGTGCAGCGAAGAGCTCTCCGAATTCGCCGCTAGCTCCACGGTCCTTCTGAGCTGCGAGTAGCAGCGCTCGCAGTACACGGGGCTTCGCAAGGCCCGAAGACCCGGAGGGAAGTATCGCACACGAAAATGTGCCAGGACAGAGACGTGTTCTACGTTGTCCCTTCTCGTCATGCAGTTTGTGCCTCTGCTGCTTGTGCTGTTAGGAATCGCTCCTTGAAAGACGAGCGAGAGCGTCCTTCCGGGTGCATTGCACTGAGTCGAGTGCTCGCTCGGGACTTTGCTCTCGGGGCCAAGGCAAGAGGGCGTGCTTGCCCGCAGAACTGAGAACACGCTGTTGGGCAGAGCTGCAACTGACCGCCGGAGTTCAGCTGTCGCCGGACGGCAGAAGGCGAAGAACGAAGCCGCTTGCGAGCGGCGCAGTGCAGCGAAGAGCTCTCCGAATTCGCCGCTAGCTCCACGGTCCTTCTGAGCTGCGAGTAGCAGCGCTCGCAGTACACGGGGCTTCGCAAGGCCCGAAGACCCGGAGGGAAGTATCGCACACGAAAATGTGCCAGGACAGAGACGTGTTCTACGTTGTCCCTTCTCGTCATGCAGTTTGTGCCTCTGCTGCTTGTGCTGTTAGGAATCGCTCCTTGAAAGACGAGCGAGAGCGTCCTTCCGGGTGCATTGCACTGAGTCGAGTGCTCGCTCGGGACTTTGCTCTCGGGGCCAAGGCAAGAGGGCGTGCTTGCCCGCAGAACTGAGAACACGCTGTTGGGCAGAGCTGCAACTGACCGCCGGAGTTCAGCTGTCGCCGGACGGCAGAAGGCGAAGAACGAAGCCGCTTGCGAGCGGCGCAGTGCAGCGAAGAGCTCTCCGAATTCGCCGCTAGCTCCACGGTCCTTCTGAGCTGCGAGTAGCAGCGCTCGCAGTACACGGGCTTCGCAAGGCCCGAAGACCCGGAGGGAAGTATCGCACACGAAAATGTGCCAGGACAGAGACGTGTTCTACGTTGTCCCTTCTCGTCATGCAGTTTGTGCCTCTGCTGCTTGTGCTGTTAGGAATCGCTCCTTGAAAGACGAGCGAGAGCGTCCTTCCGGGTGCATTGCACTGAGTCGAGTGCTCGCTCGGGACTTTGCTCTCGGGGCCAAGGCAAGAGGGCGTGCTTGCCCGCAGAACTGAGAACACGCTGTTGGGCAGAGCTGCAACTGACCGCCGGAGTTCAGCTGTCGCCGGACGGCAGAAGGCGTAGAACGAAGCCGCTTGCGAGCGGCGCAGTGCAGCGAAGAGCTCTCCGAATTCGCCGCTAGCTCCACGGTCCTTCTCAGCTGCGAGTAGCAGCGCTCGCAGTACACGGAGCTTCGCAAGGCCCGAAGACCCGGAGGGAAGTATCGCACACGAAAATGTGCCAGGACAGAGACGTGTTCTACGTTGTCCCTTCTCGTCATGCAGTTTGTGCCTCTGCTGCTTCTGCTGTTAGGAATCGCTCCTTGAAAGACGAGCGAGAGCGTCCTTCCGGGTGCATTGCACTGAGTCGAGTGCTCGCTCGGGACTTTGCTCTCGGGGCCAAGGCAAGAGGGCGTGCTTGCCCGCAGAACTGAGAACACGCTGTTGGGCAGAGCTGCAACTGACCGCCGGAGTTCAGCTCTCGCCGGACGGCAGAAGGCGAAGAACGAAGCCGCTTGCGAGCGGCGCAGTGCAGCGAAGAGCTCTCCGAATTCGCCGCTAGCTCCACGGTCCTTCTGAGCTGCGAGTAGCAGCGCTCGCAGTACACGGAGCTTCGCAAGGCCCGAAGACCCGGAGGGAAGTATCGCACACGAAAATGTGCCAGGACAGAGACGTGTTCTACGTTGTCCCTTCTCGTCATGCAGTTTGTGCCTCTGCTGCTTGTGCTGTTAGGAATCGCTCCTTGAAAGACGAGCGAGAGCGTCCTTCCGGGTGCATTGCACTGAGTCGAGTGCTCGCTCGGGACTTTGCTCTCGGGGCCAAGGCAAGAGGGCGTGCTTGCCCGCAGAACTGAGAACACGCTGTTGGGCAGAGCTGCAACTGACCGCCGGAGTTCAGCTCTCGCCGGACGGCAGAAGGCGGAGAACGAAGCCGCTTGCGAGCGGCGCAGTGCAGCGAAGAGCTCTCCGAATTCGCCGCTAGCTCCACGGTCCTTCTGAGCTGCGAGTAGCAGCGCTCGCAGTACACGGAGCTTCGCAAGGCCCGAAGACCCGGAGGGAAGTATCGCACACGAAAATGTGCCAGGACAGAGACGTGTTCTACGTTGTCCCTTCTCGTCATGCAGTTTGTGCCTCTGCTGCTTGTGCTGTTAGGAATCGCTCCTTGAAAGACGAGCGAGAGCGTCCTTCCGGGTGCATTGCACTGAGTCGAGTGCTCGCTCGGGACTTTGCTCTCGG
This sequence comes from Sturnus vulgaris, assembly GCF_052056855.1. Lineage (NCBI taxonomy): Eukaryota > Metazoa > Chordata > Aves > Passeriformes > Sturnidae > Sturnus > Sturnus vulgaris. Next base: position 29,014 of record NW_028276240.1, read on the forward strand.
GGCCAAGGCAAGAGGGCGTGCTTGCCCGCAGAACTGAGAACACGCTGTTGGGCAGAGCTGCAACTGACCGCCGGAGTTCAGCTCTCGCCGGACGGCAGAAGGCGAAGAACGAAGCCGCTTGCGAGCGGCGCAGTGCAGCGAAGAGCTCTCCGAATTCGCCGCTAGCTCCACGGTCCTTCTGAGCTGCGAGTAGCAGCGCTCGCAGTACACGGAGCTTCGCAAGGCCCGAAGACCCGGAGGGAAGTATCGCACACGAAAATGTGCCAGGACAGAGACGTGTTCTACGTTGTCCCTTCTCGTCATGCAGTTTGTGCCTCTGCTGCTTGTGCTGTTAGGAATCGCTCCTTGAAAGACGAGCGAGAGCGTCCTTCCGGGTGCATTGCACTGAGTCGAGTGCTCGCTCGGGACTTTGCTCTCGGGGCCAAGGCAAGAGGGCGTGCTTGCCCGCAGAACTGAGAACACGCTGTTGGTCAGAGCTGCAACTGACCGCCGGAGTTCAGCTGTCGCCGGACGGCAGAAGGCGAAGAACGAAGCCGCTTGCGAGCGGCGCAGTGCAGCGAAGAGCTCTCCGAATTCGCCGCTAGCTCCACGGTCCTTCTGAGCTGCGAGTAGCAGCGCTCGCAGTACACGGAGCTTCGCAAGGCCCGAAGACCCGGAGGGAAGTATCGCACACGAAAATGTGCCAGGACAGAGACGTGTTCTACGTTGTCCCTTCTCGTCATGCAGTTTGTGCCTCTGCTGCTTGTGCTGTTAGGAATCGCTCCTTGAAAGACGAGCGAGAGCGTCCTTCCGGGTGCATTGCACTGAGTCGAGTGCTCGCTCGGGACTTTGCTCTCGGGGCCAAGGCAAGAGGGCGTGCTTGCCCGCAGAACTGAGAACACGCTGTTGGGCAGAGCTGCAACTGACCGCCGGAGTTCAGCTCTCGCCGGACGGCAGAAGGCGAAGAACGAAGCCGCTTGCGAGCGGCGCAGTGCAGCGAAGAGCTCTCCGAATTCGCCGCTAGCTCCACGGTCCTTCTGAGCTGCGAGTAGCAGCGCTCGCAGTACACGGAGCTTCGCAAGGCCCGAAGACCCGGAGGGAAGTATCGCACACGAAAATGTGCCAGGACAGAGACGTGTTCTACGTTGTCCCTTCTCGTCATGCAGTTTGTGCCTCTGCTGCTTGTGCTGTTAGGAATCGCTCCTTGAAAGACGAGCGAGAGCGTCCTTCCGGGTGCATTGCACTGAGTCGAGTGCTCGCTCGGGACTTTGCTCTCGGGGCCAAGGCAAGAGGGCGTGCTTGCCCGCAGAACTGAGAACACGCTGTTGGGCAGAGCTGCAACTGACCGCCGGAGTTCAGCTGTCGCCGGACGGCAGAAGGCGAAGAACGAAGCCGCTTGCGAGCGGCGCAGTGCAGCGAAGAGCTCTCCGAATTCGCCGCTAGCTCCACGGTCCTTCTGAGCTGCGAGTAGCAGCGCTCGCAGTACACGGAGCTTCGCAAGGCCCGAAGACCCGGAGGGAAGTATCGCACACGAAAATGTGCCAGGACAGAGACGTGTTCTACGTTGTCCCTTCTCGTCATGCAGTTTGTGCCTCTGCTGCTTGTGCTGTTAGGAATCGCTCCTTGAAAGACGAGCGAGAGCGTCCTTCCGGGTGCATTGCACTGAGTCGAGTGCTCGCTCGGGACTTTGCTCTCGGGGCCAAGGCAAGAGGGCGTGCTTGCCCGCAGAACTGAGAACACGCTGTTGGGCAGAGCTGCAACTGACCGCCGGAGTTCAGCTGTCGCCGGACGGCAGAAGGCGTAGAACGAAGCCGCTTGCGAGCGGCGCAGTGCAGCGAAGAGCTCTCCGAATTCGCCGCTAGCTCCACGGTCCTTCTGAGCTGCGAGTAGCAGCGCTCGCAGTACACGGGGCTTCGCAAGGCCCGAAGACCCGGAGGGAAGTATCGCACACGAAAATGTGCCAGGACAGAGACGTGTTCTACGTTGTCCCTTCTCGTCATGCAGTTTGTGCCTCTGCTGCTTGTGCTGTTAGGAATCGCTCCTTGAAAGACGAGCGAGAGCGTCCTTCCGGGTGCATTGCACTGAGTCGAGTGCTCGCTCGGGACTTTGCTCTCGGGGCCAAGGCAAGAGGGCGTGCTTGCCCGCAGAACTGAGAACACGCTGTTGGGCAGAGCTGCAACTGACCGCCGGAGTTCAGCTGTCGCCGGACGGCAGAAGGCGAAGAACGAAGCCGCTTGCGAGCGGCGCAGTGCAGCGAAGAGCTCTCCGAATTCGCCGCTAGCTCCACGGTCCTTCTCAGCTGCGAGTAGCAGCGCTCGCAGTACACGGGCTTCGCAAGGCCCGAAGACCCGGAGGGAAGTATCGCACACGAAAATGTGCCAGGACAGAGACGTGTTCTACGTTGTCCCTTCTCGTCATGCAGTTTGTGCCTCTGCTGCTTCTGCTGTTAGGAATCGCTCCTTGAAAGACGAGCGAGAGCGTCCTTCCGGGTGCATTGCACTGAGTCGAGTGCTCGCTCGGGACTTTGCTCTCGGGGCCAAGGCAAGAGGGCGTGCTTGCCCGCAGAACTGAGAACACGCTGTTGGGCAGAGCTGCAACTGACCGCCGGAGTTCAGCTCTCGCCGGACGGCAGAAGGCGAAGAACGAAGCCGCTTGCGAGCGGCGCAGTGCAGCGAAGAGCTCTCCGAATTCGCCGCTAGCTCCACGGTCCTTCTGAGCTGCGAGTAGCAGCGCTCGCAGTACACGGAGCTTCGCAAGGCCCGAAGACCCGGAGGGAAGTATCGCACACGAAAATGTGCCAGGACAGAGACGTGTTCTACGTTGTCCCTTCTCGTCATGCAGTTTGTGCCTCTGCTGCTTGTGCTGTTAGGAATCGCTCCTTGAAAGACGAGCGAGAGCGTCCTTCCGGGTGCATTGCACTGAGTCGAGTGCTCGCTCGGGACTTTGCTCTCGGGGCCAAGGCAAGAGGGCGTGCTTGCCCGCAGAACTGAGAACACGCTGTTGGTCAGAGCTGCAACTGACCGCCGGAGTTCAGCTGTCGCCGGACGGCAGAAGGCGAAGAACGAAGCCGCTTGCGAGCGGCGCAGTGCAGCGAAGAGCTCTCCGAATTCGCCGCTAGCTCCACGGTCCTTCTGAGCTGCGAGTAGCAGCGCTCGCAGTACACGGAGCTTCGCAAGGCCCGAAGACCCGGAGGGAAGTATCGCACACGAAAATGTGCCAGGACAGAGACGTGTTCTACGTTGTCCCTTCTCGTCATGCAGTTTGTGCCTCTGCTGCTTGTGCTGTTAGGAATCGCTCCTTGAAAGACGAGCGAGAGCGTCCTTCCGGGTGCATTGCACTGAGTCGAGTGCTCGCTCGGGACTTTGCTCTCGGGGCCAAGGCAAGAGGGCGTGCTTGCCCGCAGAACTGAGAACACGCTGTTGGGCAGAGCTGCAACTGACCGCCGGAGTTCAGCTGTCGCCGGACGGCAGAAGGCGTAGAACGAAGCCGCTTGCGAGCGGCGCAGTGCAGCGAAGAGCTCTCCGAATTCGCCGCTAGCTCCACGGTCCTTCTGAGCTGCGAGTAGCAGCGCTCGCAGTACACGGGGCTTCGCAAGGCCCGAAGACCCGGAGGGAAGTATCGCACACGAAAATGTGCCAGGACAGAGACGTGTTCTACGTTGTCCCTTCTCGTCATGCAGTTTGTGCCTCTGCTGCTTGTGCTGTTAGGAATCGCTCCTTGAAAGACGAGCGAGAGCGTCCTTCCGGGTGCATTGCACTGAGTCGAGTGCTCGCTCGGGACTTTGCTCTCGGGGCCAAGGCAAGAGGGCGTGCTTGCCCGCAGAACTGAGAACACGCTGTTGGGCAGAGCTGCAACTGACCGCCGGAGTTCAGCTGTCGCCGGACGGCAGAAGGCGAAGAACGAAGCCGCTTGCGAGCGGCGCAGTGCAGCGAAGAGCTCTCCGAATTCGCCGCTAGCTCCACGGTCCTTCTCAGCTGCGAGTAGCAGCGCTCGCAGTACACGGGGCTTCGCAAGGCCCGAAGACCCGGAGGGAAGTATCGCACACGAAAATGTGCCAGGACAGAGACGTGTTCTACGTTGTCCCTTCTCGTCATGCAGTTTGA
>NW_028276241.1:0-33010 GCF_052056855.1 Sturnus vulgaris
TGTCCTTCTCAGCTGCGAGTAGCAGCGCTCGCAGTACACGGGGCTTCGCAAGGCCCGAAGACCCGGAGGGAAGTATGGCACACGAAAATGTGCCAGGACAGAGACGTGTTCTACGTTGTCCCTTCTCGTCATGCAGTTTGTGCCTCTGCTGCTTGTGCTGTTAGGAATCGCTCCTTGAAAGACGAGCGAGAGCGTCCTTCCGGGTGCATTGCACTGAGTCGAGTGCTCGCTCGGGACTTTGCTCTCGGGGCCAAGGCAAGAGGGCGTGCTTGCCCGCAGAACTGAGAACACGCTGTTGGGCAGAGCTGCAACTGACCGCCGGAGTTCAGCTCTCGCCGGACGGCAGAAGGCGAAGAACGAAGCCGCTTGCGAGCGGCGCAGTGCAGCGAAGAGCTCTCCGAATTCGCCGCTAGCTCCACGGTCCTTCTCAGCTGCGAGTAGCAGCGCTCGCAGTACACGGGGCTTCGCAAGGCCCGAAGACCCGGAGGGAAGTATGGCACACGGAAATGTGCCAGGACAGAGACGTGTTCTACGTTGTCCCTTCTCGTCATGCAGTTTGTGCCTCTGCTGCTTGTGCTGTTAGGAATCGCTCCTTGAAAGACGAGCGAGAGCGTCCTTCCGGGTGCATTGCACTGAGTCGAGTGCTCGCTCGGGACTTTGCTCTCGGGGCCAAGGCAAGAGGGCGTGCTTGCCCGCAGAACTGAGAACACGCTGTTGGGCAGAGCTGCAACTGACCGCCGGAGTTCAGCTGTCGCCGGACGGCAGAAGGCGTAGAACGAAGCCGCTTGCGAGCGGCGCAGTGCAGCGAAGAGCTCTCCGAATTCGCCGCTAGCTCCACGGTCCTTCTCAGCTGCGAGTAGCAGCGCTCGCAGTACACGGGGCTTCGCAAGGCCCGAAGACCCGGAGGGAAGTATGGCACACGAAAATGTGCCAGGACAGAGACGTGTTCTACGTTGTCCCTTCTCGTCATGCAGTTTGTGCCTCTGCTGCTTGTGCTGTTAGGAATCGCTCCTTGAAAGACGAGCGAGAGCGTCCTTCCGGGTGCATTGCACTGAGTCGAGTGCTCGCTCGGGACTTTGCTCTCGGGGCCAAGGCAAGAGGGCGTGCTTGCCCGCAGAACTGAGAACACGCTGTTGGGCAGAGCTGCAACTGACCGCCGGAGTTCAGCTGTCGCCGGACGGCAGAAGGCGTAGAACGAAGCCGCTTGCGAGCGGCGCAGTGCAGCGAAGAGCTCTCCGAATTCGCCGCTAGCTCCACGGTCCTTCTGAGCTGCGAGTAGCAGCGCTCGCAGTACACGGGGCTTCGCAAGGCCCGAAGACCCGGAGGGAAGTATGGCACACGAAAATGTGCCAGGACAGAGACGTGTTCTACGTTGTCCCTTCTCGTCATGCAGTTTGTGCCTCTGCTGCTTGTGCTGTTAGGAATCGCTCCTTGAAAGACGAGCGAGAGCGTCCTTCCGGGTGCATTGCACTGAGTCGAGTGCTCGCTCGGGACTTTGCTCTCGGGGCCAAGGCAAGAGGGCGTGCTTGCCCGCAGAACTGAGAACACGCTGTTGGGCAGAGCTGCAACTGACCGCCGGAGTTCAGCTGTCGCCGGACGGCAGAAGGCGAAGAACGAAGCCGCTTGCGAGCGGCGCAGTGCAGCGAAGAGCTCTCCGAATTCGCCGCTAGCTCCACGGTCCTTCTGAGCTGCGAGTAGCAGCGCTCGCAGTACACGGGGCTTCGCAAGGCCCGAAGACCCGGAGGGAAGTATGGCACACGGAAATGTGCCAGGACAGAGACGTGTTCTACGTTGTCCCTTCTCGTCATGCAGTTTGTGCCTCTGCTGCTTGTGCTGTTAGGAATCGCTCCTTGAAAGACGAGCGAGAGCGTCCTTCCGGGTGCATTGCACTGAGTCGAGTGCTCGCTCGGGACTTTGCTCTCGGGGCCAAGGCAAGAGGGCGTGCTTGCCCGCAGAACTGAGAACACGCTGTTGGGCAGAGCTGCAACTGACCGCCGGAGTTCAGCTGTCGCCGGACGGCAGAAGGCGAAGAACGAAGCCGCTTGCGAGCGGCGCAGTGCAGCGAAGAGCTCTCCGAATTCGCCGCTAGCTCCACGGTCCTTCTGAGCTGCGAGTAGCAGCGCTCGCAGTACACGGGGCTTCGCAAGGCCCGAAGACCCGGAGGGAAGTATGGCACACGGAAATGTGCCAGGACAGAGACGTGTTCTACGTTGTCCCTTCTCGTCATGCAGTTTGTGCCTCTGCTGCTTGTGCTGTTAGGAATCGCTCCTTGAAAGACGAGCGAGAGCGTCCTTCCGGGTGCATTGCACTGAGTCGAGTGCTCGCTCGGGACTTTGCTCTCGGGGCCAAGGCAAGAGGGCGTGCTTGCCCGCAGAACTGAGAACACGCTGTTGGGCAGAGCTGCAACTGACCGCCGGAGTTCAGCTGTCGCCGGACGGCAGAAGGCGAAGAACGAAGCCGCTTGCGAGCGGCGCAGTGCAGCGAAGAGCTCTCCGAATTCGCCGCTAGCTCCACGGTCCTTCTGAGCTGCGAGTAGCAGCGCTCGCAGTACACGGGGCTTCGCAAGGCCCGAAGACCCGGAGGGAAGTATGGCACACGGAAATGTGCCAGGACAGAGACGTGTTCTACGTTGTCCCTTCTCGTCATGCAGTTTGTGCCTCTGCTGCTTGTGCTGTTAGGAATCGCTCCTTGAAAGACGAGCGAGAGCGTCCTTCCGGGTGCATTGCACTGAGTCGAGTGCTCGCTCGGGACTTTGCTCTCGGGGCCAAGGCAAGAGGGCGTGCTTGCCCGCAGAACTGAGAACACGCTGTTGGGCAGAGCTGCAACTGACCGCCGGAGTTCAGCTCTCGCCGGACGGCAGAAGGCGAAGAACGAAGCCGCTTGCGAGCGGCGCAGTGCAGCGAAGAGCTCTCCGAATTCGCCGCTAGCTCCACGGTCCTTCTGAGCTGCGAGTAGCAGCGCTCGCAGTACACGGGGCTTCGCAAGGCCCGAAGACCCGGAGGGAAGTATCGCACACGAAAATGTGCCAGGACAGAGACGTGTTCTACGTTGTCCCTTCTCGTCATGCAGTTTGTGCCTCTGCTGCTTGTGCTGTTAGGAATCGCTCCTTGAAAGACGAGCGAGAGCGTCCTTCCGGGTGCATTGCACTGAGTCGAGTGCTCGCTCGGGACTTTGCTCTCGGGGCCAAGGCAAGAGGGCGTGCTTGCCCGCAGAACTGAGAACACGCTGTTGGGCAGAGCTGCAACTGACCGCCGGAGTTCAGCTCTCGCCGGACGGCAGAAGGCGAAGAACGAAGCCGCTTGCGAGCGGCGCAGTGCAGCGAAGAGCTCTCCGAATTCGCCGCTAGCTCCACGGTCCTTCTCAGCTGCGAGTAGCAGCGCTCGCAGTACACGGGGCTTCGCAAGGCCCGAAGACCCGGAGGGAAGTATGGCACACGAAAATGTGCCAGGACAGAGACGTGTTCTACGTTGTCCCTTCTCGTCATGCAGTTTGTGCCTCTGCTGCTTGTGCTGTTAGGAATCGCTCCTTGAAAGACGAGCGAGAGCGTCCTTCCGGGTGCATTGCACTGAGTCGAGTGCTCGCTCGGGACTTTGCTCTCGGGGCCAAGGCAAGAGGGCGTGCTTGCCCGCAGAACTGAGAACACGCTGTTGGGCAGAGCTGCAACTGACCGCCGGAGTTCAGCTCTCGCCGGACGGCAGAAGGCGAAGAACGAAGCCGCTTGCGAGCGGCGCAGTGCAGCGAAGAGCTCTCCGAATTCGCCGCTAGCTCCACGGTCCTTCTCAGCTGCGAGTAGCAGCGCTCGCAGTACACGGGGCTTCGCAAGGCCCGAAGACCCGGAGGGAAGTATCGCACACGAAAATGTGCCAGGACAGAGACGTGTTCTACGTTGTCCCTTCTCGTCATGCAGTTTGTGCCTCTGCTGCTTCTGCTGTTAGGAATCGCTCCTTGAAAGACGAGCGAGAGCGTCCTTCCGGGTGCATTGCACTGAGTCGAGTGCTCGCTCGGGACTTTGCTCTCGGGGCCAAGGCAAGAGGGCGTGCTTGCCCGCAGAACTGAGAACACGCTGTTGGGCAGAGCTGCAACTGACCGCCGGAGTTCAGCTGTCGCCGGACGGCAGAAGGCGTAGAACGAAGCCGCTTGCGAGCGGCGCAGTGCAGCGAAGAGCTCTCCGAATTCGCCGCTAGCTCCACGGTCCTTCTCAGCTGCGAGTAGCAGCGCTCGCAGTACACGGGGCTTCGCAAGGCCCGAAGACCCGGAGGGAAGTATGGCACACGAAAATGTGCCAGGACAGAGACGTGTTCTACGTTGTCCCTTCTCGTCATGCAGTTTGTGCCTCTGCTGCTTGTGCTGTTAGGAATCGCTCCTTGAAAGACGAGCGAGAGCGTCCTTCCGGGTGCATTGCACTGAGTCGAGTGCTCGCTCGGGACTTTGCTCTCGGGGCCAAGGCAAGAGGGCGTGCTTGCCCGCAGAACTGAGAACACGCTGTTGGGCAGAGCTGCAACTGACCGCCGGAGTTCAGCTGTCGCCGGACGGCAGAAGGCGAAGAACGAAGCCGCTTGCGAGCGGCGCAGTGCAGCGAAGAGCTCTCCGAATTCGCCGCTAGCTCCACGGTCCTTCTCAGCTGCGAGTAGCAGCGCTCGCAGTACACGGGGCTTCGCAAGGCCCGAAGACCCGGAGGGAAGTATGGCACACGAAAATGTGCCAGGACAGAGACGTGTTCTACGTTGTCCCTTCTCGTCATGCAGTTTGTGCCTCTGCTGCTTGTGCTGTTAGGAATCGCTCCTTGAAAGACGAGCGAGAGCGTCCTTCCGGGTGCATTGCACTGAGTCGAGTGCTCGCTCGGGACTTTGCTCTCGGGGCCAAGGCAAGAGGGCGTGCTTGCCCGCAGAACTGAGAACACGCTGTTGGGCAGAGCTGCAACTGACCGCCGGAGTTCAGCTGTCGCCGGACGGCAGAAGGCGAAGAACGAAGCCGCTTGCGAGCGGCGCAGTGCAGCGAAGAGCTCTCCGAATTCGCCGCTAGCTCCACGGTCCTTCTCAGCTGCGAGTAGCAGCGCTCGCAGTACACGGGGCTTCGCAAGGCCCGAAGACCCGGAGGGAAGTATGGCACACGGAAATGTGCCAGGACAGAGACGTGTTCTACGTTGTCCCTTCTCGTCATGCAGTTTGTGCCTCTGCTGCTTGTGCTGTTAGGAATCGCTCCTTGAAAGACGAGCGAGAGCGTCCTTCCGGGTGCATTGCACTGAGTCGAGTGCTCGCTCGGGACTTTGCTCTCGGGGCCAAGGCAAGAGGGCGTGCTTGCCCGCAGAACTGAGAACACGCTGTTGGGCAGAGCTGCAACTGACCGCCGGAGTTCAGCTGTCGCCGGACGGCAGAAGGCGTAGAACGAAGCCGCTTGCGAGCGGCGCAGTGCAGCGAAGAGCTCTCCGAATTCGCCGCTAGCTCCACGGTCCTTCTCAGCTGCGAGTAGCAGCGCTCGCAGTACACGGGGCTTCGCAAGGCCCGAAGACCCGGAGGGAAGTATGGCACACGGAAATGTGCCAGGACAGAGACGTGTTCTACGTTGTCCCTTCTCGTCATGCAGTTTGTGCCTCTGCTGCTTGTGCTGTTAGGAATCGCTCCTTGAAAGACGAGCGAGAGCGTCCTTCCGGGTGCATTGCACTGAGTCGAGTGCTCGCTCGGGACTTTGCTCTCGGGGCCAAGGCAAGAGGGCGTGCTTGCCCGCAGAACTGAGAACACGCTGTTGGGCAGAGCTGCAACTGACCGCCGGAGTTCAGCTGTCGCCGGACGGCAGAAGGCGAAGAACGAAGCCGCTTGCGAGCGGCGCAGTGCAGCGAAGAGCTCTCCGAATTCGCCGCTAGCTCCACGGTCCTTCTGAGCTGCGAGTAGCAGCGCTCGCAGTACACGGGGCTTCGCAAGGCCCGAAGACCCGGAGGGAAGTATGGCACACGGAAATGTGCCAGGACAGAGACGTGTTCTACGTTGTCCCTTCTCGTCATGCAGTTTGTGCCTCTGCTGCTTGTGCTGTTAGGAATCGCTCCTTGAAAGACGAGCGAGAGCGTCCTTCCGGGTGCATTGCACTGAGTCGAGTGCTCGCTCGGGACTTTGCTCTCGGGGCCAAGGCAAGAGGGCGTGCTTGCCCGCAGAACTGAGAACACGCTGTTGGGCAGAGCTGCAACTGACCGCCGGAGTTCAGCTGTCGCCGGACGGCAGAAGGCGAAGAACGAAGCCGCTTGCGAGCGGCGCAGTGCAGCGAAGAGCTCTCCGAATTCGCCGCTAGCTCCACGGTCCTTCTCAGCTGCGAGTAGCAGCGCTCGCAGTACACGGGGCTTCGCAAGGCCCGAAGACCCGGAGGGAAGTATGGCACACGGAAATGTGCCAGGACAGAGACGTGTTCTACGTTGTCCCTTCTCGTCATGCAGTTTGTGCCTCTGCTGCTTGTGCTGTTAGGAATCGCTCCTTGAAAGACGAGCGAGAGCGTCCTTCCGGGTGCATTGCACTGAGTCGAGTGCTCGCTCGGGACTTTGCTCTCGGGGCCAAGGCAAGAGGGCGTGCTTGCCCGCAGAACTGAGAACACGCTGTTGGGCAGAGCTGCAACTGACCGCCGGAGTTCAGCTCTCGCCGGACGGCAGAAGGCGAAGAACGAAGCCGCTTGCGAGCGGCGCAGTGCAGCGAAGAGCTCTCCGAATTCGCCGCTAGCTCCACGGTCCTTCTAGCTGCGAGTAGCAGCGCTCGCAGTACACGGGGCTTCGCAAGGCCCGAAGACCCGGAGGGAAGTATGGCACACGGAAATGTGCCAGGACAGAGACGTGTTCTACGTTGTCCCTTCTCGTCATGCAGTTTGTGCCTCTGCTGCTTGTGCTGTTAGGAATCGCTCCTTGAAAGACGAGCGAGAGCGTCCTTCCGGGTGCATTGCACTGAGTCGAGTGCTCGCTCGGGACTTTGCTCTCGGGGCCAAGGCAAGAGGGCGTGCTTGCCCGCAGAACTGAGAACACGCTGTTGGGCAGAGCTGCAACTGACCGCCGGAGTTCAGCTGTCGCCGGACGGCAGAAGGCGAAGAACGAAGCCGCTTGCGAGCGGCGCAGTGCAGCGAAGAGCTCTCCGAATTCGCCGCTAGCTCCACGGTCCTTCTGAGCTGCGAGTAGCAGCGCTCGCAGTACACGGGGCTTCGCAAGGCCCGAAGACCCGGAGGGAAGTATGGCACACGGAAATGTGCCAGGACAGAGACGTGTTCTACGTTGTCCCTTCTCGTCATGCAGTTTGTGCCTCTGCTGCTTGTGCTGTTAGGAATCGCTCCTTGAAAGACGAGCGAGAGCGTCCTTCCGGGTGCATTGCACTGAGTCGAGTGCTCGCTCGGGACTTTGCTCTCGGGGCCAAGGCAAGAGGGCGTGCTTGCCCGCAGAACTGAGAACACGCTGTTGGGCAGAGCTGCAACTGACCGCCGGAGTTCAGCTCTCGCCGGACGGCAGAAGGCGAAGAACGAAGCCGCTTGCGAGCGGCGCAGTGCAGCGAAGAGCTCTCCGAATTCGCCGCTAGCTCCACGGTCCTTCTCAGCTGCGAGTAGCAGCGCTCGCAGTACACGGGGCTTCGCAAGGCCCGAAGACCCGGAGGGAAGTATGGCACACGGAAATGTGCCAGGACAGAGACGTGTTCTACGTTGTCCCTTCTCGTCATGCAGTTTGTGCCTCTGCTGCTTGTGCTGTTAGGAATCGCTCCTTGAAAGACGAGCGAGAGCGTCCTTCCGGGTGCATTGCACTGAGTCGAGTGCTCGCTCGGGACTTTGCTCTCGGGGCCAAGGCAAGAGGGCGTGCTTGCCCGCAGAACTGAGAACACGCTGTTGGGCAGAGCTGCAACTGACCGCCGGAGTTCAGCTGTCGCCGGACGGCAGAAGGCGAAGAACGAAGCCGCTTGCGAGCGGCGCAGTGCAGCGAAGAGCTCTCCGAATTCGCCGCTAGCTCCACGGTCCTTCTGAGCTGCGAGTAGCAGCGCTCGCAGTACACGGGGCTTCGCAAGGCCCGAAGACCCGGAGGGAAGTATGGCACACGGAAATGTGCCAGGACAGAGACGTGTTCTACGTTGTCCCTTCTCGTCATGCAGTTTGTGCCTCTGCTGCTTGTGCTGTTAGGAATCGCTCCTTGAAAGACGAGCGAGAGCGTCCTTCCGGGTGCATTGCACTGAGTCGAGTGCTCGCTCGGGACTTTGCTCTCGGGGCCAAGGCAAGAGGGCGTGCTTGCCCGCAGAACTGAGAACACGCTGTTGGGCAGAGCTGCAACTGACCGCCGGAGTTCAGCTGTCGCCGGACGGCAGAAGGCGAAGAACGAAGCCGCTTGCGAGCGGCGCAGTGCAGCGAAGAGCTCTCCGAATTCGCCGCTAGCTCCACGGTCCTTCTCAGCTGCGAGTAGCAGCGCTCGCAGTACACGGAGCTTCGCAAGGCCCGAAGACCCGGAGGGAAGTATGGCACACGGAAATGTGCCAGGACAGAGACGTGTTCTACGTTGTCCCTTCTCGTCATGCAGTTTGTGCCTCTGCTGCTTGTGCTGTTAGGAATCGCTCCTTGAAAGACGAGCGAGAGCGTCCTTCCGGGTGCATTGCACTGAGTCGAGTGCTCGCTCGGGACTTTGCTCTCGGGGCCAAGGCAAGAGGGCGTGCTTGCCCGCAGAACTGAGAACACGCTGTTGGGCAGAGCTGCAACTGACCGCCGGAGTTCAGCTGTCGCCGGACGGCAGAAGGCGAAGAACGAAGCCGCTTGCGAGCGGCGCAGTGCAGCGAAGAGCTCTCCGAATTCGCCGCTAGCTCCACGGTCCTTCTCAGCTGCGAGTAGCAGCGCTCGCAGTACACGGGGCTTCGCAAGGCCCGAAGACCCGGAGGGAAGTATGGCACACGGAAATGTGCCAGGACAGAGACGTGTTCTACGTTGTCCCTTCTCGTCATGCAGTTTGTGCCTCTGCTGCTTGTGCTGTTAGGAATCGCTCCTTGAAAGACGAGCGAGAGCGTCCTTCCGGGTGCATTGCACTGAGTCGAGTGCTCGCTCGGGACTTTGCTCTCGGGGCCAAGGCAAGAGGGCGTGCTTGCCCGCAGAACTGAGAACACGCTGTTGGGCAGAGCTGCAACTGACCGCCGGAGTTCAGCTCTCGCCGGACGGCAGAAGGCGAAGAACGAAGCCGCTTGCGAGCGGCGCAGTGCAGCGAAGAGCTCTCCGAATTCGCCGCTAGCTCCACGGTCCTTCTGAGCTGCGAGTAGCAGCGCTCGCAGTACACGGGGCTTCGCAAGGCCCGAAGACCCGGAGGGAAGTATGGCACACGGAAATGTGCCAGGACAGAGACGTGTTCTACGTTGTCCCTTCTCGTCATGCAGTTTGTGCCTCTGCTGCTTGTGCTGTTAGGAATCGCTCCTTGAAAGACGAGCGAGAGCGTCCTTCCGGGTGCATTGCACTGAGTCGAGTGCTCGCTCGGGACTTTGCTCTCGGGGCCAAGGCAAGAGGGCGTGCTTGCCCGCAGAACTGAGAACACGCTGTTGGGCAGAGCTGCAACTGACCGCCGGAGTTCAGCTCTCGCCGGACGGCAGAAGGCGAAGAACGAAGCCGCTTGCGAGCGGCGCAGTGCAGCGAAGAGCTCTCCGAATTCGCCGCTAGCTCCACGGTCCTTCTCAGCTGCGAGTAGCAGCGCTCGCAGTACACGGGGCTTCGCAAGGCCCGAAGACCCGGAGGGAAGTATGGCACACGGAAATGTGCCAGGACAGAGACGTGTTCTACGTTGTCCCTTCTCGTCATGCAGTTTGTGCCTCTGCTGCTTGTGCTGTTAGGAATCGCTCCTTGAAAGACGAGCGAGAGCGTCCTTCCGGGTGCATTGCACTGAGTCGAGTGCTCGCTCGGGACTTTGCTCTCGGGGCCAAGGCAAGAGGGCGTGCTTGCCCGCAGAACTGAGAACACGCTGTTGGGCAGAGCTGCAACTGACCGCCGGAGTTCAGCTCTCGCCGGACGGCAGAAGGCGAAGAACGAAGCCGCTTGCGAGCGGCGCAGTGCAGCGAAGAGCTCTCCGAATTCGCCGCTAGCTCCACGGTCCTTCTCAGCTGCGAGTAGCAGCGCTCGCAGTACACGGGGCTTCGCAAGGCCCGAAGACCCGGAGGGAAGTATGGCACACGGAAATGTGCCAGGACAGAGACGTGTTCTACGTTGTCCCTTCTCGTCATGCAGTTTGTGCCTCTGCTGCTTGTGCTGTTAGGAATCGCTCCTTGAAAGACGAGCGAGAGCGTCCTTCCGGGTGCATTGCACTGAGTCGAGTGCTCGCTCGGGACTTTGCTCTCGGGGCCAAGGCAAGAGGGCGTGCTTGCCCGCAGAACTGAGAACACGCTGTTGGGCAGAGCTGCAACTGACCGCCGGAGTTCAGCTCTCGCCGGACGGCAGAAGGCGAAGAACGAAGCCGCTTGCGAGCGGCGCAGTGCAGCGAAGAGCTCTCCGAATTCGCCGCTAGCTCCACGGTCCTTCTGAGCTGCGAGTAGCAGCGCTCGCAGTACACGGGGCTTCGCAAGGCCCGAAGACCCGGAGGGAAGTATCGCACACGAAAATGTGCCAGGACAGAGACGTGTTCTACGTTGTCCCTTCTCGTCATGCAGTTTGTGCCTCTGCTGCTTGTGCTGTTAGGAATCGCTCCTTGAAAGACGAGCGAGAGCGTCCTTCCGGGTGCATTGCACTGAGTCGAGTGCTCGCTCGGGACTTTGCTCTCGGGGCCAAGGCAAGAGGGCGTGCTTGCCCGCAGAACTGAGAACACGCTGTTGGGCAGAGCTGCAACTGACCGCCGGAGTTCAGCTCTCGCCGGACGGCAGAAGGCGTAGAACGAAGCCGCTTGCGAGCGGCGCAGTGCAGCGAAGAGCTCTCCGAATTCGCCGCTAGCTCCACGGTCCTTCTCAGCTGCGAGTAGCAGCGCTCGCAGTACACGGGGCTTCGCAAGGCCCGAAGACCCGGAGGGAAGTATCGCACACGAAAATGTGCCAGGACAGAGACGTGTTCTACGTTGTCCCTTCTCGTCATGCAGTTTGTGCCTCTGCTGCTTGTGCTGTTAGGAATCGCTCCTTGAAAGACGAGCGAGAGCGTCCTTCCGGGTGCATTGCACTGAGTCGAGTGCTCGCTCGGGACTTTGCTCTCGGGGCCAAGGCAAGAGGGCGTGCTTGCCCGCAGAACTGAGAACACGCTGTTGGGCAGAGCTGCAACTGACCGCCGGAGTTCAGCTCTCGCCGGACGGCAGAAGGCGAAGAACGAAGCCGCTTGCGAGCGGCGCAGTGCAGCGAAGAGCTCTCCGAATTCGCCGCTAGCTCCACGGTCCTTCTCAGCTGCGAGTAGCAGCGCTCGCAGTACACGGGGCTTCGCAAGGCCCGAAGACCCGGAGGGAAGTATCGCACACGAAAATGTGCCAGGACAGAGACGTGTTCTACGTTGTCCCTTCTCGTCATGCAGTTTGTGCCTCTGCTGCTTGTGCTGTTAGGAATCGCTCCTTGAAAGACGAGCGAGAGCGTCCTTCCGGGTGCATTGCACTGAGTCGAGTGCTCGCTCGGGACTTTGCTCTCGGGGCCAAGGCAAGAGGGCGTGCTTGCCCGCAGAACTGAGAACACGCTGTTGGGCAGAGCTGCAACTGACCGCCGGAGTTCAGCTGTCGCCGGACGGCAGAAGGCGAAGAACGAAGCCGCTTGCGAGCGGCGCAGTGCAGCGAAGAGCTCTCCGAATTCGCCGCTAGCTCCACGGTCCTTCTCAGCTGCGAGTAGCAGCGCTCGCAGTACACGGGGCTTCGCAAGGCCCGAAGACCCGGAGGGAAGTATGGCACACGAAAATGTGCCAGGACAGAGACGTGTTCTACGTTGTCCCTTCTCGTCATGCAGTTTGTGCCTCTGCTGCTTGTGCTGTTAGGAATCGCTCCTTGAAAGACGAGCGAGAGCGTCCTTCCGGGTGCATTGCACTGAGTCGAGTGCTCGCTCGGGACTTTGCTCTCGGGGCCAAGGCAAGAGGGCGTGCTTGCCCGCAGAACTGAGAACACGCTGTTGGGCAGAGCTGCAACTGACCGCCGGAGTTCAGCTGTCGCCGGACGGCAGAAGGCGTAGAACGAAGCCGCTTGCGAGCGGCGCAGTGCAGCGAAGAGCTCTCCGAATTCGCCGCTAGCTCCACGGTCCTTCTCAGCTGCGAGTAGCAGCGCTCGCAGTACACGGGGCTTCGCAAGGCCCGAAGACCCGGAGGGAAGTATGGCACACGAAAATGTGCCAGGACAGAGACGTGTTCTACGTTGTCCCTTCTCGTCATGCAGTTTGTGCCTCTGCTGCTTGTGCTGTTAGGAATCGCTCCTTGAAAGACGAGCGAGAGCGTCCTTCCGGGTGCATTGCACTGAGTCGAGTGCTCGCTCGGGACTTTGCTCTCGGGGCCAAGGCAAGAGGGCGTGCTTGCCCGCAGAACTGAGAACACGCTGTTGGGCAGAGCTGCAACTGACCGCCGGAGTTCAGCTGTCGCCGGACGGCAGAAGGCGTAGAACGAAGCCGCTTGCGAGCGGCGCAGTGCAGCGAAGAGCTCTCCGAATTCGCCGCTAGCTCCACGGTCCTTCTCAGCTGCGAGTAGCAGCGCTCGCAGTACACGGGGCTTCGCAAGGCCCGAAGACCCGGAGGGAAGTATGGCACACGAAAATGTGCCAGGACAGAGACGTGTTCTACGTTGTCCCTTCTCGTCATGCAGTTTGTGCCTCTGCTGCTTGTGCTGTTAGGAATCGCTCCTTGAAAGACGAGCGAGAGCGTCCTTCCGGGTGCATTGCACTGAGTCGAGTGCTCGCTCGGGACTTTGCTCTCGGGGCCAAGGCAAGAGGGCGTGCTTGCCCGCAGAACTGAGAACACGCTGTTGGGCAGAGCTGCAACTGACCGCCGGAGTTCAGCTGTCGCCGGACGGCAGAAGGCGAAGAACGAAGCCGCTTGCGAGCGGCGCAGTGCAGCGAAGAGCTCTCCGAATTCGCCGCTAGCTCCACGGTCCTTCTCAGCTGCGAGTAGCAGCGCTCGCAGTACACGGGGCTTCGCAAGGCCCGAAGACCCGGAGGGAAGTATGGCACACGGAAATGTGCCAGGACAGAGACGTGTTCTACGTTGTCCCTTCTCGTCATGCAGTTTGTGCCTCTGCTGCTTGTGCTGTTAGGAATCGCTCCTTGAAAGACGAGCGAGAGCGTCCTTCCGGGTGCATTGCACTGAGTCGAGTGCTCGCTCGGGACTTTGCTCTCGGGGCCAAGGCAAGAGGGCGTGCTTGCCCGCAGAACTGAGAACACGCTGTTGGGCAGAGCTGCAACTGACCGCCGGAGTTCAGCTGTCGCCGGACGGCAGAAGGCGTAGAACGAAGCCGCTTGCGAGCGGCGCAGTGCAGCGAAGAGCTCTCCGAATTCGCCGCTAGCTCCACGGTCCTTCTCAGCTGCGAGTAGCAGCGCTCGCAGTACACGGGGCTTCGCAAGGCCCGAAGACCCGGAGGGAAGTATGGCACACGAAAATGTGCCAGGACAGAGACGTGTTCTACGTTGTCCCCTTCTCGTCATGCAGTTTGTGCCTCTGCTGCTTGTGCTGTTAGGAATCGCTCCTTGAAAGACGAGCGAGAGCGTCCTTCCGGGTGCATTGCACTGAGTCGAGTGCTCGCTCGGGACTTTGCTCTCGGGGCCAAGGCAAGAGGGCGTGCTTGCCCGCAGAACTGAGAACACGCTGTTGGGCAGAGCTGCAACTGACCGCCGGAGTTCAGCTGTCGCCGGACGGCAGAAGGCGAAGAACGAAGCCGCTTGCGAGCGGCGCAGTGCAGCGAAGAGCTCTCCGAATTCGCCGCTAGCTCCACGGTCCTTCTGAGCTGCGAGTAGCAGCGCTCGCAGTACACGGGGCTTCGCAAGGCCCGAAGACCCGGAGGGAAGTATGGCACACGGAAATGTGCCAGGACAGAGACGTGTTCTACGTTGTCCCTTCTCGTCATGCAGTTTGTGCCTCTGCTGCTTGTGCTGTTAGGAATCGCTCCTTGAAAGACGAGCGAGAGCGTCCTTCCGGGTGCATTGCACTGAGTCGAGTGCTCGCTCGGGACTTTGCTCTCGGGGCCAAGGCAAGAGGGCGTGCTTGCCCGCAGAACTGAGAACACGCTGTTGGGCAGAGCTGCAACTGACCGCCGGAGTTCAGCTGTCGCCGGACGGCAGAAGGCGAAGAACGAAGCCGCTTGCGAGCGGCGCAGTGCAGCGAAGAGCTCTCCGAATTCGCCGCTAGCTCCACGGTCCTTCTGAGCTGCGAGTAGCAGCGCTCGCAGTACACGGGGCTTCGCAAGGCCCGAAGACCCGGAGGGAAGTATGGCACACGGAAATGTGCCAGGACAGAGACGTGTTCTACGTTGTCCCTTCTCGTCATGCAGTTTGTGCCTCTGCTGCTTGTGCTGTTAGGAATCGCTCCTTGAAAGACGAGCGAGAGCGTCCTTCCGGGTGCATTGCACTGAGTCGAGTGCTCGCTCGGGACTTTGCTCTCGGGGCCAAGGCAAGAGGGCGTGCTTGCCCGCAGAACTGAGAACACGCTGTTGGGCAGAGCTGCAACTGACCGCCGGAGTTCAGCTGTCGCCGGACGGCAGAAGGCGAAGAACGAAGCCGCTTGCGAGCGGCGCAGTGCAGCGAAGAGCTCTCCGAATTCGCCGCTAGCTCCACGGTCCTTCTGAGCTGCGAGTAGCAGCGCTCGCAGTACACGGGGCTTCGCAAGGCCCGAAGACCCGGAGGGAAGTATGGCACACGGAAATGTGCCAGGACAGAGACGTGTTCTACGTTGTCCCTTCTCGTCATGCAGTTTGTGCCTCTGCTGCTTGTGCTGTTAGGAATCGCTCCTTGAAAGACGAGCGAGAGCGTCCTTCCGGGTGCATTGCACTGAGTCGAGTGCTCGCTCGGGACTTTGCTCTCGGGGCCAAGGCAAGAGGGCGTGCTTGCCCGCAGAACTGAGAACACGCTGTTGGGCAGAGCTGCAACTGACCGCCGGAGTTCAGCTGTCGCCGGACGGCAGAAGGCGAAGAACGAAGCCGCTTGCGAGCGGCGCAGTGCAGCGAAGAGCTCTCCGAATTCGCCGCTAGCTCCACGGTCCTTCTGAGCTGCGAGTAGCAGCGCTCGCAGTACACGGAGCTTCGCAAGGCCCGAAGACCCGGAGGGAAGTATGGCACACGGAAATGTGCCAGGACAGAGACGTGTTCTACGTTGTCCCTTCTCGTCATGCAGTTTGTGCCTCTGCTGCTTGTGCTGTTAGGAATCGCTCCTTGAAAGACGAGCGAGAGCGTCCTTCCGGGTGCATTGCACTGAGTCGAGTGCTCGCTCGGGACTTTGCTCTCGGGGCCAAGGCAAGAGGGCGTGCTTGCCCGCAGAACTGAGAACACGCTGTTGGGCAGAGCTGCAACTGACCGCCGGAGTTCAGCTGTCGCCGGACGGCAGAAGGCGAAGAACGAAGCCGCTTGCGAGCGGCGCAGTGCAGCGAAGAGCTCTCCGAATTCGCCGCTAGCTCCACGGTCCTTCTGAGCTGCGAGTAGCAGCGCTCGCAGTACACGGGGCTTCGCAAGGCCCGAAGACCCGGAGGGAAGTATGGCACACGGAAATGTGCCAGGACAGAGACGTGTTCTACGTTGTCCCTTCTCGTCATGCAGTTTGTGCCTCTGCTGCTTTTGCTGTTAGGAATCGCTCCTTGAAAGACGAGCGAGAGCGTCCTTCCGGGTGCATTGCACTGAGTCGAGTGCTCGCTCGGGACTTTGCTCTCGGGGCCAAGGCAAGAGGGCGTGCTTGCCCGCAGAACTGAGAACACGCTGTTGGGCAGAGCTGCAACTGACCGCCGGAGTTCAGCTGTCGCCGGACGGCAGAAGGCGAAGAACGAAGCCGCTTGCGAGCGGCGCAGTGCAGCGAAGAGCTCTCCGAATTCGCCGCTAGCTCCACGGTCCTTCTGAGCTGCGAGTAGCAGCGCTCGCAGTACACGGGGCTTCGCAAGGCCCGAAGACCCGGAGGGAAGTATGGCACACGGAAATGTGCCAGGACAGAGACGTGTTCTACGTTGTCCCTTCTCGTCATGCAGTTTGTGCCTCTGCTGCTTGTGCTGTTAGGAATCGCTCCTTGAAAGACGAGCGAGAGCGTCCTTCCGGGTGCATTGCACTGAGTCGAGTGCTCGCTCGGGACTTTGCTCTCGGGGCCAAGGCAAGAGGGCGTGCTTGCCCGCAGAACTGAGAACACGCTGTTGGGCAGAGCTGCAACTGACCGCCGGAGTTCAGCTGTCGCCGGACGGCAGAAGGCGAAGAACGAAGCCGCTTGCGAGCGGCGCAGTGCAGCGAAGAGCTCTCCGAATTCGCCGCTAGCTCCACGGTCCTTCTGAGCTGCGAGTAGCAGCGCTCGCAGTACACGGGGCTTCGCAAGGCCCGAAGACCCGGAGGGAAGTATGGCACACGGAAATGTGCCAGGACAGAGACGTGTTCTACGTTGTCCCTTCTCGTCATGCAGTTTGTGCCTCTGCTGCTTGTGCTGTTAGGAATCGCTCCTTGAAAGACGAGCGAGAGCGTCCTTCCGGGTGCATTGCACTGAGTCGAGTGCTCGCTCGGGACTTTGCTCTCGGGGCCAAGGCAAGAGGGCGTGCTTGCCCGCAGTACTGAGAACACGCTGTTGGGCAGAGCTGCAACTGACCGCCGGAGTTCAGCTGTCGCCGGACGGCAGAAGGCGAAGAACGAAGCCGCTTGCGAGCGGCGCAGTGCAGCGAAGAGCTCTCCGAATTCGCCGCTAGCTCCACGGTCCTTCTCAGCTGCGAGTAGCAGCGCTCGCAGTACACGGGGCTTCGCAAGGCCCGAAGACCCGGAGGGAAGTATGGCACACGGAAATGTGCCAGGACAGAGACGTGTTCTACGTTGTCCCTTCTCGTCATGCAGTTTGTGCCTCTGCTGCTTGTGCTGTTAGGAATCGCTCCTTGAAAGACGAGCGAGAGCGTCCTTCCGGGTGCATTGCACTGAGTCGAGTGCTCGCTCGGGACTTTGCTCTCGGGGCCAAGGCAAGAGGGCGTGCTTGCCCGCAGAACTGAGAACACGCTGTTGGGCAGAGCTGCAACTGACCGCCGGAGTTCAGCTGTCGCCGGACGGCAGAAGGCGAAGAACGAAGCCGCTTGCGAGCGGCGCAGTGCAGCGAAGAGCTCTCCGAATTCGCCGCTAGCTCCACGGTCCTTCTGAGCTGCGAGTAGCAGCGCTCGCAGTACACGGGGCTTCGCAAGGCCCGAAGACCCGGAGGGAAGTATGGCACACGGAAATGTGCCAGGACAGAGACGTGTTCTACGTTGTCCCTTCTCGTCATGCAGTTTGTGCCTCTGCTGCTTGTGCTGTTAGGAATCGCTCCTTGAAAGACGAGCGAGAGCGTCCTTCCGGGTGCATTGCACTGAGTCGAGTGCTCGCTCGGGACTTTGCTCTCGGGGCCAAGGCAAGAGGGCGTGCTTGCCCGCAGAACTGAGAACACGCTGTTGGGCAGAGCTGCAACTGACCGCCGGAGTTCAGCTGTCGCCGGACGGCAGAAGGCGAAGAACGAAGCCGCTTGCGAGCGGCGCAGTGCAGCGAAGAGCTCTCCGAATTCGCCGCTAGCTCCACGGTCCTTCTGAGCTGCGAGTAGCAGCGCTCGCAGTACACGGGGCTTCGCAAGGCCCGAAGACCCGGAGGGAAGTATGGCACACGGAAATGTGCCAGGACAGAGACGTGTTCTACGTTGTCCCTTCTCGTCATGCAGTTTGTGCCTCTGCTGCTTGTGCTGTTAGGAATCGCTCCTTGAAAGACGAGCGAGAGCGTCCTTCCGGGTGCATTGCACTGAGTCGAGTGCTCGCTCGGGACTTTGCTCTCGGGGCCAAGGCAAGAGGGCGTGCTTGCCCGCAGAACTGAGAACACGCTGTTGGGCAGAGCTGCAACTGACCGCCGGAGTTCAGCTGTCGCCGGACGGCAGAAGGCGAAGAACGAAGCCGCTTGCGAGCGGCGCAGTGCAGCGAAGAGCTCTCCGAATTCGCCGCTAGCTCCACGGTCCTTCTGAGCTGCGAGTAGCAGCGCTCGCAGTACACGGGGCTTCGCAAGGCCCGAAGACCCGGAGGGAAGTATGGCACACGGAAATGTGCCAGGACAGAGACGTGTTCTACGTTGTCCCTTCTCGTCATGCAGTTTGTGCCTCTGCTGCTTGTGCTGTTAGGAATCGCTCCTTGAAAGACGAGCGAGAGCGTCCTTCCGGGTGCATTGCACTGAGTCGAGTGCTCGCTCGGGACTTTGCTCTCGGGGCCAAGGCAAGAGGGCGTGCTTGCCCGCAGAACTGAGAACACGCTGTTGGGCAGAGCTGCAACTGACCGCCGGAGTTCAGCTGTCGCCGGACGGCAGAAGGCGAAGAACGAAGCCGCTTGCGAGCGGCGCAGTGCAGCGAAGAGCTCTCCGAATTCGCCGCTAGCTCCACGGTCCTTCTCAGCTGCGAGTAGCAGCGCTCGCAGTACACGGGGCTTCGCAAGGCCCGAAGACCCGGAGGGAAGTATGGCACACGGAAATGTGCCAGGACAGAGACGTGTTCTACGTTGTCCCTTCTCGTCATGCAGTTTGTGCCTCTGCTGCTTGTGCTGTTAGGAATCGCTCCTTGAAAGACGAGCGAGAGCGTCCTTCCGGGTGCATTGCACTGAGTCGAGTGCTCGCTCGGGACTTTGCTCTCGGGGCCAAGGCAAGAGGGCGTGCTTGCCCGCAGAACTGAGAACACGCTGTTGGGCAGAGCTGCAACTGACCGCCGGAGTTCAGCTGTCGCCGGACGGCAGAAGGCGAAGAACGAAGCCGCTTGCGAGCGGCGCAGTGCAGCGAAGAGCTCTCCGAATTCGCCGCTAGCTCCACGGTCCTTCTGAGCTGCGAGTAGCAGCGCTCGCAGTACACGGAGCTTCGCAAGGCCCGAAGACCCGGAGGGAAGTATGGCACACGGAAATGTGCCAGGACAGAGACGTGTTCTACGTTGTCCCTTCTCGTCATGCAGTTTGTGCCTCTGCTGCTTGTGCTGTTAGGAATCGCTCCTTGAAAGACGAGCGAGAGCGTCCTTCCGGGTGCATTGCACTGAGTCGAGTGCTCGCTCGGGACTTTGCTCTCGGGGCCAAGGCAAGAGGGCGTGCTTGCCCGCAGAACTGAGAACACGCTGTTGGGCAGAGCTGCAACTGACCGCCGGAGTTCAGCTGTCGCCGGACGGCAGAAGGCGAAGAACGAAGCCGCTTGCGAGCGGCGCAGTGCAGCGAAGAGCTCTCCGAATTCGCCGCTAGCTCCACGGTCCTTCTGAGCT
Source organism: Sturnus vulgaris (assembly GCF_052056855.1). NCBI lineage: Eukaryota > Metazoa > Chordata > Aves > Passeriformes > Sturnidae > Sturnus > Sturnus vulgaris. Next base: position 19,289 of record NW_028276241.1, read on the forward strand.
GCGAGTAGCAGCGCTCGCAGTACACGGAGCTTCGCAAGGCCCGAAGACCCGGAGGGAAGTATGGCACACGGAAATGTGCCAGGACAGAGACGTGTTCTACGTTGTCCCTTCTCGTCATGCAGTTTGTGCCTCTGCTGCTTGTGCTGTTAGGAATCGCTCCTTGAAAGACGAGCGAGAGCGTCCTTCCGGGTGCATTGCACTGAGTCGAGTGCTCGCTCGGGACTTTGCTCTCGGGGCCAAGGCAAGAGGGCGTGCTTGCCCGCAGAACTGAGAACACGCTGTTGGGCAGAGCTGCAACTGACCGCCGGAGTTCAGCTGTCGCCGGACGGCAGAAGGCGAAGAACGAAGCCGCTTGCGAGCGGCGCAGTGCAGCGAAGAGCTCTCCGAATTCGCCGCTAGCTCCACGGTCCTTCTGAGATGCGAGTAGCAGCGCTCGCAGTACACGGAGCTTCGCAAGGCCCGAAGACCCGGAGGGAAGTATGGCACACGGAAATGTGCCAGGACAGAGACGTGTTCTACGTTGTCCCTTCTCGTCATGCAGTTTGTGCCTCTGCTGCTTGTGCTGTTAGGAATCGCTCCTTGAAAGACGAGCGAGAGCGTCCTTCCGGGTGCATTGCACTGAGTCGAGTGCTCGCTCGGGACTTTGCTCTCGGGGCCAAGGCAAGAGGGCGTGCTTGCCCGCAGAACTGAGAACACGCTGTTGGGCAGAGCTGCAACTGACCGCCGGAGTTCAGCTGTCGCCGGACGGCAGAAGGCGAAGAACGAAGCCGCTTGCGAGCGGCGCAGTGCAGCGAAGAGCTCTCCGAATTCGCCGCTAGCTCCACGGTCCTTCTCAGCTGCGAGTAGCAGCGCTCGCAGTACACGGGGCTTCGCAAGGCCCGAAGACCCGGAGGGAAGTATGGCACACGGAAATGTGCCAGGACAGAGACGTGTTCTACGTTGTCCCTTCTCGTCATGCAGTTTGTGCCTCTGCTGCTTGTGCTGTTAGGAATCGCTCCTTGAAAGACGAGCGAGAGCGTCCTTCCGGGTGCATTGCACTGAGTCGAGTGCTCGCTCGGGACTTTGCTCTCGGGGCCAAGGCAAGAGGGCGTGCTTGCCCGCAGAACTGAGAACACGCTGTTGGGCAGAGCTGCAACTGACCGCCGGAGTTCAGCTGTCGCCGGACGGCAGAAGGCGAAGAACGAAGCCGCTTGCGAGCGGCGCAGTGCAGCGAAGAGCTCTCCGAATTCGCCGCTAGCTCCACGGTCCTTCTCAGCTGCGAGTAGCAGCGCTCGCAGTACACGGGGCTTCGCAAGGCCCGAAGACCCGGAGGGAAGTATGGCACACGGAAATGTGCCAGGACAGAGACGTGTTCTACGTTGTCCCTTCTCGTCATGCAGTTTGTGCCTCTGCTGCTTGTGCTGTTAGGAATCGCTCCTTGAAAGACGAGCGAGAGCGTCCTTCCGGGTGCATTGCACTGAGTCGAGTGCTCGCTCGGGACTTTGCTCTCGGGGCCAAGGCAAGAGGGCGTGCTTGCCCGCAGAACTGAGAACACGCTGTTGGGCAGAGCTGCAACTGACCGCCGGAGTTCAGCTGTCGCCGGACGGCAGAAGGCGAAGAACGAAGCCGCTTGCGAGCGGCGCAGTGCAGCGAAGAGCTCTCCGAATTCGCCGCTAGCTCCACGGTCCTTCTCAGCTGCGAGTAGCAGCGCTCGCAGTACACGGGGCTTCGCAAGGCCCGAAGACCCGGAGGGAAGTATGGCACACGGAAATGTGCCAGGACAGAGACGTGTTCTACGTTGTCCCTTCTCGTCATGCAGTTTGTGCCTCTGCTGCTTGTGCTGTTAGGAATCGCTCCTTGAAAGACGAGCGAGAGCGTCCTTCCGGGTGCATTGCACTGAGTCGAGTGCTCGCTCGGGACTTTGCTCTCGGGGCCAAGGCAAGAGGGCGTGCTTGCCCGCAGAACTGAGAACACGCTGTTGGGCAGAGCTGCAACTGACCGCCGGAGTTCAGCTGTCGCCGGACGGCAGAAGGCGAAGAACGAAGCCGCTTGCGAGCGGCGCAGTGCAGCGAAGAGCTCTCCGAATTCGCCGCTAGCTCCACGGTCCTTCTGAGCTGCGAGTAGCAGCGCTCGCAGTACACGGGGCTTCGCAAGGCCCGAAGACCCGGAGGGAAGTATGGCACACGGAAATGTGCCAGGACAGAGACGTGTTCTACGTTGTCCCTTCTCGTCATGCAGTTTGTGCCTCTGCTGCTTGTGCTGTTAGGAATCGCTCCTTGAAAGACGAGCGAGAGCGTCCTTCCGGGTGCATTGCACTGAGTCGAGTGCTCGCTCGGGACTTTGCTCTCGGGCCAAGGCAAGAGGGCGTGCTTGCCCGCAGAACTGAGAACACGCTGTTGGGCAGAGCTGCAACTGACCGCCGGAGTTCAGCTGTCGCCGGACGGCAGAAGGCGAAGAACGAAGCCGCTTGCGAGCGGCGCAGTGCAGCGAAGAGCTCTCCGAATTCGCCGCTAGCTCCACGGTCCTTCTCAGCTGCGAGTAGCAGCGCTCGCAGTACACGGGGCTTCGCAAGGCCCGAAGACCCGGAGGGAAGTATGGCACACGGAAATGTGCCAGGACAGAGACGTGTTCTACGTTGTCCCTTCTCGTCATGCAGTTTGTGCCTCTGCTGCTTGTGCTGTTAGGAATCGCTCCTTGAAAGACGAGCGAGAGCGTCCTTCCGGGTGCATTGCACTGAGTCGAGTGCTCGCTCGGGACTTTGCTCTCGGGGCCAAGGCAAGAGGGCGTGCTTGCCCGCAGAACTGAGAACACGCTGTTGGGCAGAGCTGCAACTGACCGCCGGAGTTCAGCTGTCGCCGGACGGCAGAAGGCGAAGAACGAAGCCGCTTGCGAGCGGCGCAGTGCAGCGAAGAGCTCTCCGAATTCGCCGCTAGCTCCACGGTCCTTCTGAGCTGCGAGTAGCAGCGCTCGCAGTACACGGAGCTTCGCAAGGCCCGAAGACCCGGAGGGAAGTATGGCACACGGAAATGTGCCAGGACAGAGACGTGTTCTACGTTGTCCCTTCTCGTCATGCAGTTTGTGCCTCTGCTGCTTGTGCTGTTAGGAATCGCTCCTTGAAAGACGAGCGAGAGCGTCCTTCCGGGTGCATTGCACTGAGTCGAGTGCTCGCTCGGGACTTTGCTCTCGGGGCCAAGGCAAGAGGGCGTGCTTGCCCGCAGAACTGAGAACACGCTGTTGGGCAGAGCTGCAACTGACCGCCGGAGTTCAGCTGTCGCCGGACGGCAGAAGGCGAAGAACGAAGCCGCTTGCGAGCGGCGCAGTGCAGCGAAGAGCTCTCCGAATTCGCCGCTAGCTCCACGGTCCTTCTCAGCTGCGAGTAGCAGCGCTCGCAGTACACGGAGCTTCGCAAGGCCCGAAGACCCGGAGGGAAGTATGGCACACGGAAATGTGCCAGGACAGAGACGTGTTCTACGTTGTCCCTTCTCGTCATGCAGTTTGTGCCTCTGCTGCTTGTGCTGTTAGGAATCGCTCCTTGAAAGACGAGCGAGAGCGTCCTTCCGGGTGCATTGCACTGAGTCGAGTGCTCGCTCGGGACTTTGCTCTCGGGGCCAAGGCAAGAGGGCGTGCTTGCCCGCAGAACTGAGAACACGCTGTTGGGCAGAGCTGCAACTGACCGCCGGAGTTCAGCTGTCGCCGGACGGCAGAAGGCGAAGAACGAAGCCGCTTGCGAGCGGCGCAGTGCAGCGAAGAGCTCTCCGAATTCGCCGCTAGCTCCACGGTCCTTCTGAGCTGCGAGTAGCAGCGCTCGCAGTACACGGGGCTTCGCAAGGCCCGAAGACCCGGAGGGAAGTATGGCACACGGAAATGTGCCAGGACAGAGACGTGTTCTACGTTGTCCCTTCTCGTCATGCAGTTTGTGCCTCTGCTGCTTGTGCTGTTAGGAATCGCTCCTTGAAAGACGAGCGAGAGCGTCCTTCCGGGTGCATTGCACTGAGTCGAGTGCTCGCTCGGGACTTTGCTCTCGGGGCCAAGGCAAGAGGGCGTGCTTGCCCGCAGAACTGAGAACACGCTGTTGGGCAGAGCTGCAACTGACCGCCGGAGTTCAGCTCTCGCCGGACGGCAGAAGGCGAAGAACGAAGCCGCTTGCGAGCGGCGCAGTGCAGCGAAGAGCTCTCCGAATTCGCCGCTAGCTCCACGGTCCTTCTCAGCTGCGAGTAGCAGCGCTCGCAGTACACGGGGCTTCGCAAGGCCCGAAGACCCGGAGGGAAGTATGGCACACGGAAATGTGCCAGGACAGAGACGTGTTCTACGTTGTCCCTTCTCGTCATGCAGTTTGTGCCTCTGCTGCTTGTGCTGTTAGGAATCGCTCCTTGAAAGACGAGCGAGAGCGTCCTTCCGGGTGCATTGCACTGAGTCGAGTGCTCGCTCGGGACTTTGCTCTCGGGGCCAAGGCAAGAGGGCGTGCTTGCCCGCAGAACTGAGAACACGCTGTTGGGCAGAGCTGCAACTGACCGCCGGAGTTCAGCTCTCGCCGGACGGCAGAAGGCGAAGAACGAAGCCGCTTGCGAGCGGCGCAGTGCAGCGAAGAGCTCTCCGAATTCGCCGCTAGCTCCACGGTCCTTCTCAGCTGCGAGTAGCAGCGCTCGCAGTACACGGGGCTTCGCAAGGCCCGAAGACCCGGAGGGAAGTATGGCACACGGAAATGTGCCAGGACAGAGACGTGTTCTACGTTGTCCCTTCTCGTCATGCAGTTTGTGCCTCTGCTGCTTGTGCTGTTAGGAATCGCTCCTTGAAAGACGAGCGAGAGCGTCCTTCCGGGTGCATTGCACTGAGTCGAGTGCTCGCTCGGGACTTTGCTCTCGGGGCCAAGGCAAGAGGGCGTGCTTGCCCGCAGAACTGAGAACACGCTGTTGGGCAGAGCTGCAACTGACCGCCGGAGTTCAGCTCTCGCCGGACGGCAGAAGGCGAAGAACGAAGCCGCTTGCGAGCGGCGCAGTGCAGCGAAGAGCTCTCCGAATTCGCCGCTAGCTCCACGGTCCTTCTGAGCTGCGAGTAGCAGCGCTCGCAGTACACGGGGCTTCGCAAGGCCCGAAGACCCGGAGGGAAGTATCGCACACGAAAATGTGCCAGGACAGAGACGTGTTCTACGTTGTCCCTTCTCGTCATGCAGTTTGTGCCTCTGCTGCTTGTGCTGTTAGGAATCGCTCCTTGAAAGACGAGCGAGAGCGTCCTTCCGGGTGCATTGCACTGAGTCGAGTGCTCGCTCGGGACTTTGCTCTCGGGGCCAAGGCAAGAGGGCGTGCTTGCCCGCAGAACTGAGAACACGCTGTTGGGCAGAGCTGCAACTGACCGCCGGAGTTCAGCTGTCGCCGGACGGCAGAAGGCGAAGAACGAAGCCGCTTGCGAGCGGCGCAGTGCAGCGAAGAGCTCTCCGAATTCGCCGCTAGCTCCACGGTCCTTCTGAGCTGCGAGTAGCAGCGCTCGCAGTACACGGGGCTTCGCAAGGCCCGAAGACCCGGAGGGAAGTATGGCACACGGAAATGTGCCAGGACAGAGACGTGTTCTACGTTGTCCCTTCTCGTCATGCAGTTTGTGCCTCTGCTGCTTGTGCTGTTAGGAATCGCTCCTTGAAAGACGAGCGAGAGCGTCCTTCCGGGTGCATTGCACTGAGTCGAGTGCTCGCTCGGGACTTTGCTCTCGGGGCCAAGGCAAGAGGGCGTGCTTGCCCGCAGAACTGAGAACACGCTGTTGGGCAGAGCTGCAACTGACCGCCGGAGTTCAGCTCTCGCCGGACGGCAGAAGGCGTAGAACGAAGCCGCTTGCGAGCGGCGCAGTGCAGCGAAGAGCTCTCCGAATTCGCCGCTAGCTCCACGGTCCTTCTCAGCTGCGAGTAGCAGCGCTCGCAGTACACGGGGCTTCGCAAGGCCCGAAGACCCGGAGGGAAGTATCGCACACGAAAATGTGCCAGGACAGAGACGTGTTCTACGTTGTCCCTTCTCGTCATGCAGTTTGTGCCTCTGCTGCTTGTGCTGTTAGGAATCGCTCCTTGAAAGACGAGCGAGAGCGTCCTTCCGGGTGCATTGCACTGAGTCGAGTGCTCGCTCGGGACTTTGCTCTCGGGGCCAAGGCAAGAGGGCGTGCTTGCCCGCAGAACTGAGAACACGCTGTTGGGCAGAGCTGCAACTGACCGCCGGAGTTCAGCTCTCGCCGGACGGCAGAAGGCGAAGAACGAAGCCGCTTGCGAGCGGCGCAGTGCAGCGAAGAGCTCTCCGAATTCGCCGCTAGCTCCACGGTCCTTCTCAGCTGCGAGTAGCAGCGCTCGCAGTACACGGGGCTTCGCAAGGCCCGAAGACCCGGAGGGAAGTATGGCACACGAAAATGTGCCAGGACAGAGACGTGTTCTACGTTGTCCCTTCTCGTCATGCAGTTTGTGCCTCTGCTGCTTGTGCTGTTAGGAATCGCTCCTTGAAAGACGAGCGAGAGCGTCCTTCCGGGTGCATTGCACTGAGTCGAGTGCTCGCTCGGGACTTTGCTCTCGGGGCCAAGGCAAGAGGGCGTGCTTGCCCGCAGAACTGAGAACACGCTGTTGGGCAGAGCTGCAACTGACCGCCGGAGTTCAGCTGTCGCCGGACGGCAGAAGGCGAAGAACGAAGCCGCTTGCGAGCGGCGCAGTGCAGCGAAGAGCTCTCCGAATTCGCCGCTAGCTCCACGGTCCTTCTCAGCTGCGAGTAGCAGCGCTCGCAGTACACGGGGCTTCGCAAGGCCCGAAGACCCGGAGGGAAGTATGGCACACGAAATGTGCCAGGACAGAGACGTGTTCTACGTTGTCCCTTCTCGTCATGCAGTTTGTGCCTCTGCTGCTTGTGCTGTTAGGAATCGCTCCTTGAAAGACGAGCGAGAGCGTCCTTCCGGGTGCATTGCACTGAGTCGAGTGCTCGCTCGGGACTTTGCTCTCGGGGCCAAGGCAAGAGGGCGTGCTTGCCCGCAGAACTGAGAACACGCTGTTGGGCAGAGCTGCAACTGACCGCCGGAGTTCAGCTGTCGCCGGACGGCAGAAGGCGAAGAACGAAGCCGCTTGCGAGCGGCGCAGTGCAGCGAAGAGCTCTCCGAATTCGCCGCTAGCTCCACGGTCCTTCTCAGCTGCGAGTAGCAGCGCTCGCAGTACACGGGGCTTCGCAAGGCCCGAAGACCCGGAGGGAAGTATGGCACACGGAAATGTGCCAGGACAGAGACGTGTTCTACGTTGTCCCTTCTCGTCATGCAGTTTGTGCCTCTGCTGCTTGTGCTGTTAGGAATCGCTCCTTGAAAGACGAGCGAGAGCGTCCTTCCGGGTGCATTGCACTGAGTCGAGTGCTCGCTCGGGACTTTGCTCTCGGGGCCAAGGCAAGAGGGCGTGCTTGCCCGCAGAACTGAGAACACGCTGTTGGGCAGAGCTGCAACTGACCGCCGGAGTTCAGCTGTCGCCGGACGGCAGAAGGCGTAGAACGAAGCCGCTTGCGAGCGGCGCAGTGCAGCGAAGAGCTCTCCGAATTCGCCGCTAGCTCCACGGTCCTTCTCAGCTGCGAGTAGCAGCGCTCGCAGTACACGGGGCTTCGCAAGGCCCGAAGACCCGGAGGGAAGTATGGCACACGGAAATGTGCCAGGACAGAGACGTGTTCTACGTTGTCCCTTCTCGTCATGCAGTTTGTGCCTCTGCTGCTTGTGCTGTTAGGAATCGCTCCTTGAAAGACGAGCGAGAGCGTCCTTCCGGGTGCATTGCACTGAGTCGAGTGCTCGCTCGGGACTTTGCTCTCGGGGCCAAGGCAAGAGGGCGTGCTTGCCCGCAGAACTGAGAACACGCTGTTGGGCAGAGCTGCAACTGACCGCCGGAGTTCAGCTGTCGCCGGACGGCAGAAGGCGAAGAACGAAGCCGCTTGCGAGCGGCGCAGTGCAGCGAAGAGCTCTCCGAATTCGCCGCTAGCTCCACGGTCCTTCTGAGCTGCGAGTAGCAGCGCTCGCAGTACACGGGGCTTCGCAAGGCCCGAAGACCCGGAGGGAAGTATGGCACACGGAAATGTGCCAGGACAGAGACGTGTTCTACGTTGTCCCTTCTCGTCATGCAGTTTGTGCCTCTGCTGCTTGTGCTGTTAGGAATCGCTCCTTGAAAGACGAGCGAGAGCGTCCTTCCGGGTGCATTGCACTGAGTCGAGTGCTCGCTCGGGACTTTGCTCTCGGGGCCAAGGCAAGAGGGCGTGCTTGCCCGCAGAACTGAGAACACGCTGTTGGGCAGAGCTGCAACTGACCGCCGGAGTTCAGCTGTCGCCGGACGGCAGAAGGCGAAGAACGAAGCCGCTTGCGAGCGGCGCAGTGCAGCGAAGAGCTCTCCGAATTCGCCGCTAGCTCCACGGTCCTTCTGAGCTGCGAGTAGCAGCGCTCGCAGTACACGGGGCTTCGCAAGGCCCGAAGACCCGGAGGGAAGTATGGCACACGGAAATGTGCCAGGACAGAGACGTGTTCTACGTTGTCCCTTCTCGTCATGCAGTTTGTGCCTCTGCTGCTTGTGCTGTTAGGAATCGCTCCTTGAAAGACGAGCGAGAGCGTCCTTCCGGGTGCATTGCACTGAGTCGAGTGCTCGCTCGGGACTTTGCTCTCGGGGCCAAGGCAAGAGGGCGTGCTTGCCCGCAGAACTGAGAACACGCTGTTGGGCAGAGCTGCAACTGACCGCCGGAGTTCAGCTGTCGCCGGACGGCAGAAGGCGAAGAACGAAGCCGCTTGCGAGCGGCGCAGTGCAGCGAAGAGCTCTCCGAATTCGCCGCTAGCTCCACGGTCCTTCTGAGCTGCGAGTAGCAGCGCTCGCAGTACACGGGGCTTCGCAAGGCCCGAAGACCCGGAGGGAAGTATGGCACACGGAAATGTGCCAGGACAGAGACGTGTTCTACGTTGTCCCTTCTCGTCATGCAGTTTGTGCCTCTGCTGCTTGTGCTGTTAGGAATCGCTCCTTGAAAGACGAGCGAGAGCGTCCTTCCGGGTGCATTGCACTGAGTCGAGTGCTCGCTCGGGACTTTGCTCTCGGGGCCAAGGCAAGAGGGCGTGCTTGCCCGCAGAACTGAGAACACGCTGTTGGGCAGAGCTGCAACTGACCGCCGGAGTTCAGCTGTCGCCGGACGGCAGAAGGCGAAGAACGAAGCCGCTTGCGAGCGGCGCAGTGCAGCGAAGAGCTCTCCGAATTCGCCGCTAGCTCCACGGTCCTTCTGAGCTGCGAGTAGCAGCGCTCGCAGTACACGGGGCTTCGCAAGGCCCGAAGACCCGGAGGGAAGTATGGCACACGGAAATGTGCCAGGACAGAGACGTGTTCTACGTTGTCCCTTCTCGTCATGCAGTTTGTGCCTCTGCTGCTTGTGCTGTTAGGAATCGCTCCTTGAAAGACGAGCGAGAGCGTCCTTCCGGGTGCATTGCACTGAGTCGAGTGCTCGCTCGGGACTTTGCTCTCGGGGCCAAGGCAAGAGGGCGTGCTTGCCCGCAGAACTGAGAACACGCTGTTGGGCAGAGCTGCAACTGACCGCCGGAGTTCAGCTGTCGCCGGACGGCAGAAGGCGAAGAACGAAGCCGCTTGCGAGCGGCGCAGTGCAGCGAAGAGCTCTCCGAATTCGCCGCTAGCTCCACGGTCCTTCTGAGCTGCGAGTAGCAGCGCTCGCAGTACACGGGGCTTCGCAAGGCCCGAAGACCCGGAGGGAAGTATGGCACACGGAAATGTGCCAGGACAGAGACGTGTTCTACGTTGTCCCTTCTCGTCATGCAGTTTGTGCCTCTGCTGCTTGTGCTGTTAGGAATCGCTCCTTGAAAGACGAGCGAGAGCGTCCTTCCGGGTGCATTGCACTGAGTCGAGTGCTCGCTCGGGACTTTGCTCTCGGGGCCAAGGCAAGAGGGCGTGCTTGCCCGCAGAACTGAGAACACGCTGTTGGGCAGAGCTGCAACTGACCGCCGGAGTTCAGCTGTCGCCGGACGGCAGAAGGCGAAGAACGAAGCCGCTTGCGAGCGGCGCAGTGCAGCGAAGAGCTCTCCGAATTCGCCGCTAGCTCCACGGTCCTTCTGAGCTGCGAGTAGCAGCGCTCGCAGTACACGGGGCTTCGCAAGGCCCGAAGACCCGGAGGGAAGTATGGCACACGGAAATGTGCCAGGACAGAGACGTGTTCTACGTTGTCCCTTCTCGTCATGCAGTTTGTGCCTCTGCTGCTTGTGCTGTTAGGAATCGCTCCTTGAAAGACGAGCGAGAGCGTCCTTCCGGGTGCATTGCACTGAGTCGAGTGCTCGCTCGGGACTTTGCTCTCGGGGCCAAGGCAAGAGGGCGTGCTTGCCCGCAGAACTGAGAACACGCTGTTGGGCAGAGCTGCAACTGACCGCCGGAGTTCAGCTGTCGCCGGACGGCAGAAGGCGAAGAACGAAGCCGCTTGCGAGCGGCGCAGTGCAGCGAAGAGCTCTCCGAATTCGCCGCTAGCTCCACGGTCCTTCTGAGCTGCGAGTAGCAGCGCTCGCAGTACACGGGGCTTCGCAAGGCCCGAAGACCCGGAGGGAAGTATGGCACACGGAAATGTGCCAGGACAGAGACGTGTTCTACGTTGTCCCTTCTCGTCATGCAGTTTGTGCCTCTGCTGCTTGTGCTGTTAGGAATCGCTCCTTGAAAGACGAGCGAGAGCGTCCTTCCGGGTGCATTGCACTGAGTCGAGTGCTCGCTCGGGACTTTGCTCTCGGGGCCAAGGCAAGAGGGCGTGCTTGCCCGCAGAACTGAGAACACGCTGTTGGGCAGAGCTGCAACTGACCGCCGGAGTTCAGCTGTCGCCGGACGGCAGAAGGCGAAGAACGAAGCCGCTTGCGAGCGGCGCAGTGCAGCGAAGAGCTCTCCGAATTCGCCGCTAGCTCCACGGTCCTTCTGAGCTGCGAGTAGCAGCGCTCGCAGTACACGGGGCTTCGCAAGGCCCGAAGACCCGGAGGGAAGTATGGCACACGGAAATGTGCCAGGACAGAGACGTGTTCTACGTTGTCCCTTCTCGTCATGCAGTTTGTGCCTCTGCTGCTTGTGCTGTTAGGAATCGCTCCTTGAAAGACGAGCGAGAGCGTCCTTCCGGGTGCATTGCACTGAGTCGAGTGCTCGCTCGGGACTTTGCTCTCGGGGCCAAGGCAAGAGGGCGTGCTTGCCCGCAGAACTGAGAACACGCTGTTGGGCAGAGCTGCAACTGACCGCCGGAGTTCAGCTGTCGCCGGACGGCAGAAGGCGAAGAACGAAGCCGCTTGCGAGCGGCGCAGTGCAGCGAAGAGCTCTCCGAATTCGCCGCTAGCTCCACGGTCCTTCTCAGCTGCGAGTAGCAGCGCTCGCAGTACACGGGGCTTCGCAAGGCCCGAAGACCCGGAGGGAAGTATGGCACACGGAAATGTGCCAGGACAGAGACGTGTTCTACGTTGTCCCTTCTCGTCATGCAGTTTGTGCCTCTGCTGCTTGTGCTGTTAGGAATCGCTCCTTGAAAGACGAGCGAGAGCGTCCTTCCGGGTGCATTGCACTGAGTCGAGTGCTCGCTCGGGACTTTGCTCTCGGGGCCAAGGCAAGAGGGCGTGCTTGCCCGCAGAACTGAGAACACGCTGTTGGGCAGAGCTGCAACTGACCGCCGGAGTTCAGCTGTCGCCGGACGGCAGAAGGCGAAGAACGAAGCCGCTTGCGAGCGGCGCAGTGCAGCGAAGAGCTCTCCGAATTCGCCGCTAGCTCCACGGTCCTTCTGAGCTGCGAGTAGCAGCGCTCGCAGTACACGGGGCTTCGCAAGGCCCGAAGACCCGGAGGGAAGTATGGCACACGGAAATGTGCCAGGACAGAGACGTGTTCTACGTTGTCCCTTCTCGTCATGCAGTTTGTGCCTCTGCTGCTTGTGCTGTTAGGAATCGCTCCTTGAAAGACGAGCGAGAGCGTCCTTCCGGGTGCATTGCACTGAGTCGAGTGCTCGCTCGGGACTTTGCTCTCGGGGCCAAGGCAAGAGGGCGTGCTTGCCCGCAGAACTGAGAACACGCTGTTGGGCAGAGCTGCAACTGACCGCCGGAGTTCAGCTGTCGCCGGACGGCAGAAGGCGAAGAACGAAGCCGCTTGCGAGCGGCGCAGTGCAGCGAAGAGCTCTCCGAATTCGCCGCTAGCTCCACGGTCCTTCTGAGCTGCGAGTAGCAGCGCTCGCAGTACACGGGGCTTCGCAAGGCCCGAAGACCCGGAGGGAAGTATGGCACACGGAAATGTGCCAGGACAGAGACGTGTTCTACGTTGTCCCTTCTCGTCATGCAGTTTGTGCCTCTGCTGCTTGTGCTGTTAGGAATCGCTCCTTGAAAGACGAGCGAGAGCGTCCTTCCGGGTGCATTGCACTGAGTCGAGTGCTCGCTCGGGACTTTGCTCTCGGGGCCAAGGCAAGAGGGCGTGCTTGCCCGCAGAACTGAGAACACGCTGTTGGGCAGAGCTGCAACTGACCGCCGGAGTTCAGCTGTCGCCGGACGGCAGAAGGCGAAGAACGAAGCCGCTTGCGAGCGGCGCAGTGCAGCGAAGAGCTCTCCGAATTCGCCGCTAGCTCCACGGTCCTTCTGAGCTGCGAGTAGCAGCGCTCGCAGTACACGGAGCTTCGCAAGGCCCGAAGACCCGGAGGGAAGTATGGCACACGGAAATGTGCCAGGACAGAGACGTGTTCTACGTTGTCCCTTCTCGTCATGCAGTTTGTGCCTCTGCTGCTTGTGCTGTTAGGAATCGCTCCTTGAAAGACGAGCGAGAGCGTCCTTCCGGGTGCATTGCACTGAGTCGAGTGCTCGCTCGGGACTTTGCTCTCGGGGCCAAGGCAAGAGGGCGTGCTTGCCCGCAGAACTGAGAACACGCTGTTGGGCAGAGCTGCAACTGACCGCCGGAGTTCAGCTGTCGCCGGACGGCAGAAGGCGAAGAACGAAGCCGCTTGCGAGCGGCGCAGTGCAGCGAAGAGCTCTCCGAATTCGCCGCTAGCTCCACGGTCCTTCTGAGCTGCGAGTAGCAGCGCTCGCAGTACACGGAGCTTCGCAAGGCCCGAAGACCCGGAGGGAAGTATGGCACACGGAAATGTGCCAGGACAGAGACGTGTTCTACGTTGTCCCTTCTCGTCATGCAGTTTGTGCCTCTGCTGCTTGTGCTGTTAGGAATCGCTCCTTGAAAGACGAGCGAGAGCGTCCTTCGGGTGCATTGCACTGAGTCGAGTGCTCGCTCGGGACTTTGCTCTCGGGGCCAAGGCAAGAGGGCGTGCTTGCCCGCAGAACTGAGAACACGCTGTTGGGCAGAGCTGCAACTGACCGCCGGAGTTCAGCTGTCGCCGGACGCAGAAGGCGAAGAACGAAGCCGCTTGCGAGCGGCGCAGTGCAGCGAAGAGCTCTCCGAATTCCGCCGCTAGCTCCACGGTCCTTCTGAGCTGCGAGTAGCAGCGCTCGCAGTACACGGAGCTTCGCAAGGCCACGAAGACCCGGAGGGAAGTATGGCACACGGAAAGTGTGCCAGGACAGAGACGTGTCTACGTTGTCCCTTCTCGTCATGCAGTTTGTGCCTCTGCTGCTTGTGCTGTTAGGAATCGCCTCCTTGAAAGACGAGCGAGAGCGTCCTTCCGGTGCATTGCACTGAGTCGAGTGCTCGCTCGGGGACTGTTGCTCTCGGGGCCAAGGCAAGAGGGCGTGCTTAGCCCGCAGAACTGAGAACACGCTGTTGGGCAGAGCTGCAACTGACCGCCGGAGTTA